>NC_134356.1:358946880-359189380 GCF_048569485.1 Anomaloglossus baeobatrachus
ACAATGAATCTTGTTCTTCTGGTATAATTAAACTATCCATGATAACCTCTAATGCTATATTAATCACACGGTTGGAAAAATCAAACCCAATTGTCATTGGTTATTAAGTCAGAATGTTCTTAAAGCCAAAAAGGGATTATTACCAGAGAAAATGTTTATGGACAGAAATATAACTATATCTAGAAACCACAGCTGCAAGTGTATTGTGTAAGTACAGTTGAAACCAGAAGTTTACATACACTATCTAAAAAGACACATATGCAGGTTTTTCTCACTGACATTAAATCAGAATAAATCTTTCCTGTTTTAGGTCAATTAGGAACAAAAGTTATTTATATTTGCCAAATGCCAGAATAATGAGAAAGAATGTTTTAAGGCATTTTTATCACTTTCTGCAAAGTCAAAAGTTTGCATACACTAAGTACTATGCCTTTAAACAATATGGGACAGCCCTTATGATAATGTCATGTCTTTGGAAGCTTCTGATAGTTTTTTTTTTACATCTCAGTTAATTAGCGACACATCTATGGATGTATTTTAACGCACACCAGAAACACACTGCTTCTTTGTATAGAATCATGGGAAAGTCAAAAGAAATCAGCCAAGATCTCAGGAAGAGAATTGTGGACTTGCAGAAGTCTGGTTCATCCTTGGGTGCAATTTCCAGATACCTGAAGGTGCCTCATTCATCTGTACAAATATATGCAAGTACAAACAAGAATGGAATGCCCAGTCATCATACCGCTCAGGAAGGAGATGGGTTCTGTGTACCAGAGATGAATGTGCTTTGGTCAGCCTTGTGAAGATGCTGGTGGATGCTGGTTAAATTGTGTCATTATCCACAATTAAACCAGTACCGTTTCAACATGGGCTGAGAGACCACTCTGCCAGGAAGAAGCCTTTACTCCAAAAGAAACAGAAAAAAGCCAGAATAATGTTTGCAAATGCACATAAGAACAATAACCTTAATTTTTGGAGACATGTCCTGTGATCTGCCGAACTAAAATTGAACTGTTTGGCCATAATGTCCATCGTTACGTTTGGAGGAAAAAGGGAGACGTTTTGAAGCCTAATAATACCATCCTAACTGTGAAACACTGGGGTGGAAGCATCATGTTGTGGGGTTGTTTTGCTGCAGGAGTGACTGGTACACTTCACAAAATAGATGGCCTCTTGAGGAAAAAAGATTATGTGGCAATACTGAAGCAACATCTCAAGACATCAGCTAGTAACTTAAAGCTTTGGTGGAAATGGGTCTTCCAAATGGACAATGACCAAACGCATACTGGCCAAACTGGTTACAAAGTGGCTTAAAGATAACAAAGCCAATGTTTTGGAGTGGCCATCACAAAGCCCTGATCTCAATCCTATTGAAAATTTATGGGCAAAGCTGAAAAGGCAGGTGCAAGCAAGATGACCTACAAACATGGCTCAGTTACAACAGTTTTGTCAGGAGGAAAGAGCCCAAATTCCCACCAACTATTGTGAGAAGCTTCTGGAAGGATACCTAAACTGTATGACTTCGGTCAAACCTTTTAAAGGGCAATAATTTTGGTAATCCTAATTGACCTAAAAATGGGAAAGGTTTATTTTGATTTCATGTCAGATAGTGAGAAAAACATGCATACGTGCCTTTTTAGATAGTGTATGTAAACTTCTGGTTTCAACTGTACATACTCCACATAATATACAGAACTAATGACTGACGAATCTGTATGTGATTGCTGGGGAGGGCAGGAAGTACTTGTTTGCCTATGTAACTCCTCATTCTAAAGTCAATTTTTCACATGTTTAGTTTTTATCATGGATACAGTGCGTATATATAATAGACATGTGAACAGCCCCATAACCTAAGGCTATGTGCGCACTAGAGCTTTTTACCTGCGGATTTACCCGCGGATTTGCCCCGGAAATTTCTTGAGAAATGTCTGCAATCTTTGTGCAGACATTTCCCATGAAATTCAATGAGAAAAAAAAAATAGCTGTGCGCACTGTGCGGATTTTTCTCAAGAAAATTTCTTGAGAAAATTTTCTCGAGAAACTTTCTTGAGAAAATGTGCATGTCCATTAATTTCCGCAGGTACCTGCGGTATTCCGGGGGTATTCCGCAGGTAGCAATGATGTGCGGTATACCACCGGAATAGCCGCGATTTACCTGCGGGAATGCTCATCGCTGCCTGCGGTTTTGCAGGAAGCGATGTCATTATGCCAGGAAGAGGAGGCGGAGCAGAGTAAACACAGACGTCACACTCCCTGGACGCCGCACAGAAGCGCTTCCGTGCGACCTCCAGGTCTGTCCCGTGCAGTCTGTGTCCTGCTCCGGCCTCGCGGCTGCCTGCACTGCAGGGTGTCAGTGTGTGCCCGCAGTGTCAGCAGCCTGTCACGCTGCAGCGCAGGCAGACACTGACACAGGCAGACACTGACACTGCACTGCAGGGTGTCAGTGTCTGCCCGCAGTGTCAGCAGCCTGTCACGCGGCAGCGCAGGCAGACACTGACACCCTGCAGTGCTGGCAGCCGTGGGGATGACGATCGCTGCTGTCAGGAGGTGAGATCATTACCTGCTGTGACGATCTCCTGCCTCCTGACGTCACCGCGGTCACTGCTGTCTATGCCCGTCTCGCGAGCGGCCCGAGACTGTCACTAGCGGTGACGTCACGGGCTCTCGCGATACTTCTGACAACGCGGCGGGCATAGAAGTCAGTGACAGCGCTGACGTCAGCAGTACAGGAGATGATCACAGAAGGTAATGATCTCATCTATGCTCCTGATGGCAGCGCTCGTCATCCCCTGCAGTGACCTGGGCTGACCTATTGATGTTAGCTCAGGTCACTGCATTGCTCTCCCAGCCAATGGGGAACATTCTGTTCTTCATTGACTGGGACAGTGACTATGGTATGGATCGCCGTGGGACCCCCCCCTTATTGGATTACGCCAGACGTGGATTGATTGTTCTTTTCAATAAATTGGTTAAAGAGGCTATGTGGGGAGTGTTTTTTCAAATAAAACTTTTTTTGTTGTCTATTTTTTAATTATTACTGACTGGGTTGGTGATGTCGGGTATCTGATAGACGCCTGACCTCACCAACCCCAGGGCTTGATGCCAGGTGACATTACACATCTGCCATCAACCCCATATATTACCCCGTTTGCCAACGCACCAGGGCGCGGGATGAGCTGGGGCAAAGCGCCAGGATTGGCACGTCTAATGCTTGCGCCACTTCTGGGGCGGCTGCGGCCTGCTATTTTTAGGCTGGGGAGTGTCCAATAACAGTGGACCTCCCTAGTCTGAGAATATCAGACCCCAGCTGTCCGCTTTACCTTGGCTGGTGATCCAATATGGGGGGGACCGCACGTTTTTTGTTTTAAATTATTTATATAATTTAAAATAACAGCGTGGGGTGCCCACTGTTTTGGATTATCAGCCAAGGTGAAGCTGCCAGCGGTGGTCTGCAGGCTGCAGCCGTCTGCTTTACCCAAGCTGGCTACAAAATATGGGGGGACCTCACGTCGTTTTTTTTTAATTATTTATTTATTTTATGGCTAAATACAAGGCTAAGCATCCTTTAGTGCCACATGAAAGTCACTAAAGGGTGCCAGCTTAGAAAATGCAGGGAGGTGGAACATTATATAGGTTTTTCTCATCTATCTATCTATCTATCCCTCTATCTATCTATCCCTCTATCTATCCCTCTATCTATCCCTCTATCTATCTATCCCTCTATCTATCTATCCCTCTATCTATCTATCTATCCATCTATCCCTCTATCTATCTATCCATCTATCCCTCTATCTATCTATCTATCTATCTATTCATCTATCTATCCCTCTATCTATCTATCTATTCATCTATTCATCTATCTATCTATCCCTCTATCTATATATTCATCTATCTATCCCTCTATCTATCTATCTATTCATCTATCCATCTTTCCCTCTATCCATTATCTGTCTATCAATTATCTTTATTATTTATTGCAGGGACAAACCTGCGGTAAATCCGTGGTAAATCCGCGGCAAATCCGCGGCAAATCCGCGGCAAAACTGCATGCGGATTTGGTGCGGATTTTTTCCGCAGGTCCGGAAATCTTTCACTGGCAGAAGTTTCTCAAGAAATTTTCTTGAGAAACTTCACATTTCTAGTGCGCACATAGCCTTAGTGATTTATTTAGTGGACTGTGTGACAGCAAAAAAAAAATCCCTTAGACATTTTTAGTTTGATCTGAATCACAGATCATAATTCCCCATAAATGTATGCTCCATGGAAATCACAAACTGCACACAGATGCTATTTGTTAAATTGTCATAGGTACGAGAAATTCAGCAATTTTCTTATATTAAAAAAAAAAAAATCAAAGATCGTAAAAGCAAACAAAATGACCAAAAATCCTGGTGAAAAGCAGATTTTTCTTTCTACATATGAGGTGAAAAAAATGCATCTAAATGAGGCCTTAGAAAGAAAAAGAAAAAATCCAACTAACTCATCAAACATATGGTCTATGAGAAGTAATAACAACAAGTAAAGAAAATCCACCTCCCACAATCCAGGAAAAATGGAGTAAGCGTTATTGAATATTCCACAAAAATGGAACAAGACACAAGTGATCCGAAATGCGTTGCATTTTTCTCCCTATGATATTTCTTCATGCTATGAAGAATGTTATGGAGGACCAGAAGTTAACCGAAATGTGTTGCATTTTTGTACCTATGATATTCCTTCATGCTATCAAGGATGCTATGGAGGACCACAAGTGATCCAAGACATGTTGCATTTTTGTACCTATGATATTCCTTCATGCTATGAAGAATGTTATGGAGGACCAGAAGTTAATCGAAATGTGTTGCATTTTTGTACCTATGATATTCCTTCATGCTATCAAGGATGCTATGGAGGACCACAAGTGATCCAAGACATGTTGCATTTTTGTACCTATGATATTTCTTCATGCTATGAAGGATGCTATGGAGGACCACAAGTGATCCAAAACGCATTGCATTTTTGTACCTAGGATATTTCTTCATGCTATGAAGGATGCTATGGAGGACCACAAGTGATCCAAAACGCATTGCATTTTTGTACCTATGAGATTCCTTCATGCTATGAAAGATGCTATGGAGGACCACAAGTGATCCGAAACGCGTTGCATTTTTGTACCTAGGATATTTCTTCATGCTATGAAGGATGCTATGGAGGACCACAAGTGATCCGAAACGCGTTGCATTTTTATAACTGTGTGAGCTGGATTTTCTTCACTTCTCTTGAATGAGGTCTTACACTAATTAGACTAGTAAATTTGAACAATTCTTGAAATATTTGATATAATTTCACATTTGTTTTTTGTATATATACTTTATAATAAAAATATCGCAATTTTACAATTGAAGTCAACGTTTAATTAATATGCTAGTACTTCTACCTAATCCACATCTAGGGGAATAACAAAACCATTGCTAGATGTTCTAACATTTAAGGGGTACTTTGCACGCTGCGACATCGCAAGCCGATGCTGCGATGCCGAGCGCGATAGTCCCCGCCCCCGTCGCAGCTGCGATATCCTTGTGATAGCTGCCGTAGCGAACATTATCGCTACGGCAGCTTCACATGGACTCACCTGTCCTGGGACGTTGCTCTGGCCGGCGACACGCCTCCTTATTAAGGGGGCGGGTCGTACGGCGTCACTGCGACGTCACACGGCAGGCGGCCAATAGGAGCGGAGGGGCGGAGATGAGCGGAATGTAAACATCCCGCCCACCTTCTCCCTTCCACATATCCTACGGGAGCCGCGGTGATGCCGGTAGGAGATGTTCCTCGCTCCTGCGGCTTCACACACAGCGATGTGTGCTGCTGCTGGAGCGAGGAACAACATCGGACCATCGCGTCAGTGTAATTATGAATTACTCCGACGCTACACCGATGATACGATTACGACGCTTTTGCGCTCGTTAATCGTATCATCTAGGATTTACACACTACGATGTCGCCTGCGATGCCGGACGTGCGTCACTTTCAATTTGACCCCACCGACATCGCACCTGCAATGTCATAGTGTGCAAAGTACCCCTTAGTGTTCTCCGTAGATGACAACACAAGTGCAACCACAAGGAATAGCAGCACTAGTGAAAATCCATCCTAGGTAATGTAACTGTGCCAAATAGAGAACTCTAGAAAGTACGGTATATACAACAGAGTCGGTAAAATAGGATTATTATTTACAGGGCAAATACTAGAGTGAAATATAACTACATACATGAAAACATACATGAACATTTTTACAGCTAGCTATCAGAAATTTACCTTTGCTAAAAAAAAAAAATACTCTTTAACATACCCTTGAATGTGAATATATTTTCTAAGTAAAAATCCTATTTACAAGGAGCATCTTAGGCTATGTTCACACGCGGCATCTTTTATTGCGTTTTTGGTGCATTTTTAAGGTCACAAAGATGCACCTAAATTAATGCATTTCCTTCTCCCAGCAAAGTCTGAGATTTCTATTTTGCTGTGCACAGTGCATTTTTTTTTATTTATTTTTGCTGCACCATGGCTGCGTTTTTGAAGATTCAGCAGGTCAATTCTGCGGGGTTTTTTTCAGCGTTTTTGAGCCCTTTCAGTCAATAGATTTGACTTAAACGCATTGGGCAAAATGTGGTAAAAACGCATCAAAACGCATGCTTTTTTTATGCAGTTTTTACGCGGATGCGTTTTTTTGTGCGTTTTTTGGGCCAAAAACATTGCATCTTTGTGATTAAAAAGATGTACTGTGTGAACATAGCCTTACACTTTTCTATTTCTATCTTCCATTTATTTACGCAATTTTTTCTGAATATTTTTGATTATAAAAATAATTAATTTACATTAATTTAGAGCCAAGATGCAACAAAATTTACCATAAGGCTATGTTCACACAGTGCATTTTTGCTGCTTTTTTATTGGTTTTATGCTAATAAAAAGCTGTTTTTACAGTACCAGCAAAACCTAAGATTCCAGTAAAATCATGCACACACTTGATTTTTTTACCTGACTGAAATGGAAAACAGTTCCATTTTTTTCTCCATTTTATAAAGAAATAGCATGTCAATTCTTTCAGCATTTTTGCTGCTTTTTGGTGGATTAAACTAACTTTATTTAAACATGTACGTTAGACCAATGACACACCAAAAATGCAGAAAAAGTGCAGCAAAAAATGCAGCTTTTTACTGCCAAGAGATCAGGTTTTGATGCCGCAAAAACGCAATGTGTGAACATAGCCATACAATAGACGCTTGGCATTGTGGAGCACCGAAGTGAGTGATGCAGAAGAGGACGGCCATGTGTGTGCAGAGTGCCTAGAAGTAGTGGAGCAACCAGCCACAAAGGAGCCAGGTGACCAGCAGTACTGAGGAAGACCACATGTAACAAGTTAGGAGGAGACAGATGAAAGATGCAGGAGTGACGTCACTAGTAAAGAGTAGAGTTGAGCGCGGTTCGCGGTTCGAGGTTCTCCACTTCGGGGCTCGAGTGATTTTGGGGGCTGTTCTAGATCGAACTAGAACTCGAGCTTTTTGCAAAAGCTCGATAGTTCTAGATACGTTCGAGAACGGTTCTAGCAGCAAAAAGCAGGGCTTTTTACAGCTACAGTGTGCAGGAGCCATCGCTGGCAGCCTGCCAGAAGCTGGTAACCAAGATAAACATCGGGTATCCAACCAAAGCGCTTTGGTTAGTAACCCGATGTTTATCCTAGTTACGTGCAGGAAGCCCACACTTCCCCGCTCAGCTCACTCCGCCCCCTCCTGCCCGCGGCATGTACACACACACACACACACACACACACACACACACACGGTCCCGCTCGGCTTACCTGCGGTGATGAAGTCCCGCCATCCCGACCTCAGCGCTGTCACTGTCCTCCATGGACGCTGCTTGTCACATCACCTTCTCTCGCTTCCGACCCGAGACTGACTAGCGGTGACGTCACGGGCCTCTCGCGATACTTGGTGTGAAGGCGCCGGACATTGAACTCAGTGACAGGTGCTGTCAGTGTGCTGGTGATCAGCGCAGGTAATGTACCTCGCTGACAGCAGCACTTGTCATGCCCTGCAGTGACCTGGGCTGACCCATTGATGTTAGCTCAGGTCACTGCATTGCTCTCCCAGCCAATGGGGAACATCCTGCTCTTCATTGACTGGGACAGTGTGGATCGTCATGGCAACCCCTTGGATTACACCAGACCTGGATTTGTTTTTCTTTCTAATAAATTGGTTAAAGAGGGAATGTATTGGGGAGTGTTTTTTCAAATAAAAATGTGTTTGTCGTCTATTTTTTTTTATTACTGACTGGGTTAGTGATGTCGGGTATCTGATAGACGCCTGACCTCACCAACCCCAGAGCTTGATGCCAGGTGACATTACACATCTGGTATTAACCCCATATATTACCCCGTTTGCCACCGCACCAGGGCGCGGGATGAGCTGGGGCGAAGCACCAGGATTGGCACATCTAATGGATGCGCCACTTCTGGGGCGGCTGCGGCCTGCTATTTTTAGGCTGGGGAGAGTCCAATAACCATGGACCTCCCTAGTCTGAGAATATCAGACCCCAGCTGTCTGCTTTACCTTGGCTGGTGATCCAATTTTGGGGGGACCCCTACGTGGTTTTTTTTTTAAATTATTTATTTAATTTAAAATAACAGCGTGGGGTGCCCTCAGTTTTGGATTACCAGCCAAGGTGAGGTTGCCAGCTGTGGTCTGCAGGCTGCAGCCGTCTGCTTTACCCTAGCTGGCTACAAAACTAGGGGGAACCCTACGTCATTTTTTTTTTCATTTTTTTGGCTAAATACAAAGCTAAGCACCCCTTAGTGCCACATGAAAGGCACCAAAGGGTGCAAAATTACAAAATGCAGGAGAGTGGGACATTATGTGTCTTTCTGCCATTATAATGACAGAAAAGACTGATATGAAGTGCACAAGCACACGAAAATCACCAGAACGCTCTACGCTGTGAAAAGCAGTAGAAAATGGCACTGGAGTGAACATGTGACCGCCTCATGTAGGATGAAGCTATGGATCCTGGGTAAATTTATGCATTTACCCTCATTCAGTTTTTTTGCAGTACACAAAAAAAACGGAAGGCACACGGATGACAAACAGATGACATACGGACCGTCTACGGAACGGAAACAGATGCCACACGGATGCATCCGTGAAAAAAAAAGGACTGTTTTTTGCAGACCACAAAAATGGATCGGTCGTGTTAATGTAGCCTTATTCTGATCTGCCGTTTATAAACAGCAGGCAGAAATAAGTGAATAACGCCCCCCAGCGTCAGAAAATCTCCGGGGTTTCAGGGCTAGCTGAGACCCTGGAGATCATGATTCAGGACGGTTTTTCCGGTCCCCGCTCACGTGATCACAAGTATACACCGTACACCGATGATCACGTTACAGTAAATGACAGCGCCGGTAAAAAATTATTTATCTCCCATCTGGCATGAGCAAACACTTCTTCTCCACTTCTTCTCCACTTCTTCTCCACTTCTTCTCCACTTCTTCTCCACTTCTCCGTTCTTTTTCTATGGTCGGTCTACCCATTAGCTCTGCCATGCATAGTGTAGCTCTACACCTACTGCACATGTTACTTTATGATTGACATCTCTTTCGTACCAGAGCTGTCTAAGCCTACTCTGACCCCATATTTGTCATTACTATATTGTCCTTGTACTGTATTATGACATTTGTATCATGTGTTTCATTTCTTGCTGTGTTGCAATTTTTTTGCTGCATCCCAATTGTACCTCTACATTGTTCGAGTTTATGTTATTGTTCTCTCACTCTTATGTGATACTGATTATTGTCATTTTTCATGATTACATGCAGATAAGTCCAATCTGACGAAGGCTCAGGCCGAAACGTCATTTGTAACTTGTTTTGGACAAAAACATATATGCTTATGAAAAAAAAATTTTTCTTAATACGGACCAATAAAGAGTGATTTTGCATTGTGACTTACTGACTTAGTCTGGGAGATTTAGAGTGCCGAGGTTACTCACTAATTTTAACTATTATTACCTCTGAGCACCTATATACCAGTGAGCAGAGCTTCCTCTACAGTAGTTCTCCTGATTAGGCATGCCCTTACCTCATGAGCAGGGCATTGCAGCTTTGGTAGCAACCATTACGACATGGACTCTGCTGCTGTGGACCTGGGGAGAGTGAGTGCAGATTCATTGCACCCACACTCCTCACATGAAGGGTCCGCACTCCTAGAAAATGGGGGATACGTTCCCTGAGTATCTCCCCCCCCATATTCTAGACGGTCCAGAGTCGTCGTGGGACCCCTTTATTTTTTTTCTTACAATAAATTGGTGAAAGAGGAAATGTTTTGGGGACTGTTTTTTCAAATAAATTTCTTTTGTCGATTTTTTGTTTTTGTTAGTACTGACAGTTTATGATGTTGGGTATCTAATAGACGCCATGACATCACAAACTGCTGGGCTTGATCTCAGGTGACTTTACAGCTAGTATCAACCCGATTTATTACCCCGTTTGCCACTGCACCAGGGCACGGGATGAGCTGGGGTGAAGCGCCAGGATTGGCGCATCTAGTGGATGCGCCACGTCTGGGGTGCCTGCGGCCTGCTATTTTTAGGCTGTGAAGGCCCAATAACTATGGACCTTCCCACCCTGAGAATACCAGACCACAGCTGTCCGCTTTACCTTGGCTGGTGATCCAATTTGGGGGGGACCCTACTTTTTTTGTGTAATTATTAATATTTATAAAATAATTATAAAAAAAGAGCCTGGGGGGACCTCCACATTAGATCCCCAACCACGGTAAAGCTGCCAGCTGTGGTTTTCACAGACTACAGACGTCTGCTTTACCCTAGCTGGCTATCAAAAATGGGGGGACCCCATGTCATTTTTTTTTTAACTATTTTTTAAAAAGAAAAAATTAATGGGCTTCCCTGTATTTTGATTGCCAACCAAGGTAACGACAGGCAGATGGGGGTGGCAACCCATAGCTGTCTGCTTTATCTGCGCTGAGAATCAAAAATTTTTAAAGATTTATTATTACAGCACTGTGATGTCCAGCAATCAAAATACAGGGAAGCCCATTTTGTTTTTAGTTATTTAAATAAATAATTAAAAAAAATATATATGGGCTCCCGCTGCATTTTTTGTATTGCTAGCTAAGGGTAATCCAAGCAGCTACTGGCTGCAAACCCCCACTGCTTGGTGTTACCTTCACTGGCAATGGAAAATCCAGGGAAGCATTTTTTATTTTTTTGGCCAAAAAACTACAAAAAAAGGAAGTGAGCTTCGCCATATTTTTGTATGCTAGCCAGGTATAGCAGGCAGGTGCTGGAAGAGTTGGATACAGCGCCAGAAGATGGTGCTTCTATGAAAGTGCCATTTTCTGAGGCGGCTGCAGACTGCAATTCGCAGCAGTGGGGCCCAGAAAGCTCAGGCCAACCTGTGCTGCGTATTCCAATCCCCAGCTGCCTAGATGTACCTGGCTGGACACAAAAATGGAGCGAAGCCTACGTCATTTGTTCTCTAATTATTTCATGAAATTCATGAAATAATAAAAAAAGGGCTTCCCTTTATTTTTGGTTCCCAGCCGGGTACAAATAGGCAACTGGGGGTTGGGGGCAGCCGTACCTGCCTGCTGTACCTGGCTAGCATACAAAAATATGGCGAAGCCCACATAATTTTTTCAGGGGGCAAAAAACTTCTGCATACAGTCCTGGATGGAGTATGCTGAGCCTTGTAGTTCTGCAGCTGCTGTGTGTCTGTATGGAGAAGAGCAGACAGCAGCTGCAGAACTACAAGGCTCAGCATACTCCATCCAGGACTGTATGCAGAAGTTTTTTGCCCACCAAAAAAATGACGTGGGCTTCGCCATATTTTTGTATGCAAGCCAGGTACAGCAGGCAGCCACGGGCTGCCTCCAACCCCCAGTTGCCTATTTGTACCCGGCTGGGAACCAAAAATATAGGGAAGCCCTTTTTTTTTTAATTATTTCACTTATTTCATGAAATAATTAAAAAACAAATGACATGGGCTTCGCCCCATTTTTGTGTCCAGCCGGGTACAACTAGGCAGCTGGGGATTGGAATCCGCAGCACAGGTTAGCCCGAGGTTTCTGGGCGCCTCTGCTGCTAATTGCAGTCCGCAGCCGTCCCAGAAAATGGCGCTCTCATAGAAGCGCCATCATCTGGCGCTGTATTTAACTCTTCCAACAGCCCTGGAGCCGGGTGGCTTGTTGGGTAATATGAGTTAATACTGGCTTTGTTTTACTAGCCAGTATTAAGCCAGAGATTCTTAATGTCAGGCACGTTTGACCCGGCCATTAAGAATCTCCAATAAAGGGTTAAAAGAAAGACACCACACAGAGAAAAAATACTTTAATAGAAATAAATACACAGACACATTAGAGACTCCATCTTTATTACCCCCTGTCAGCCCTCCATGATCCTGCTCTTCTGTCTTTCTCGTTCAACAAATGCAGCTCTGCTACATCACTGCTGCATGGGGGAAGACGCTGCTTCCCGTGGAGCCTTCACTCCGTGAAAGCTGCACGAGAAGTAGCGTGCAGCCTTCACTCCGTGAGTGATCAGTGCTGCTGGCTGTCAGCGGTAACGCTGACAGACGCGTTACCATAGCAACGGTGCTCTCGGAGCCGCGGTTAGCGGTGACGTCACCGCTAACTGCGTTGCTATGGCAACGGTGATCTCCGTTAATGACCGGCTGTGTCAGCCGGTCCCTAACGGAACAGGGAGTCGACCGTGTGCTAGAGCATGTCGCCGGTACACGGCGATACACAAATGTGCACCGTGTACCGGAGAGATGCACTCGCAGGTCCTACATGACGCGTCATAGTCATGTGACCAGTCTGTAGCCAATGAGATAATAGCCGCGTGATTGGTCACATGGCTATTTTGACGTCACGATAGGTCCTGCATCACTGCTTGCAGTGCCGGTCACCGGGAGGATTCAGCGATCATCGGATGGAATAGCGGCAGGAGACAGAGTGCAGGAGGGATCGCGGGGACCGGTAAGTGTTATGGCAATGTTTATTAACTGTTTGTGTACATTTATCATGCATTTTTATGTGTTTGTGATTGCCTCCCATTATAGCCTATAGGTTCGAGTTTGGTTCGTCGAACGTTTGAGGAGCCGAACTCGAACGGGACGAACGGGCGAACCGACCTCGAGCCGAACCGCGACCGGTTCGCTCATCTCTAGTAAAGAGGAGGCAGTTTCAGTGCTGCTACTCTACAGCCTTTAAATTGGTCATCCTCCATCCCCAATTCATCTTGTACAGGTCTATCTGCTATAACGCTCTGAGCTATCAGACAGCCACAAGAAACGCATTAGGGGTCGGAAAGCTACAAGTGGCTCATAACCCAGGGGTTGTTCTATAAACTTACATTTCACAACAATTGCACGTACAATTGTCGGTAGCTTTTCTAGGAGATCCAAAAACAAATTTTCAGGCAAACGGCATCCTACGCCAGGGCCTCTTCAGTACGTCCCACAATAAGACTAATGTTTGCCAATTGAGATAGTGTAGCCTAGTGATATACAGGTAATCTTGGCAAAGAAATGGCCCTTTTTAATATTTCTCCAAAAAGCAATTTAAGGATATAACGACTATGGAATCATGATAATGACGTCTTCACAAGCTAGCATATTTAGTAATGACCGCGGTCTTAGTACACAATATTTCCCTGCTTTCCATACTATTAGGTTTTGAATTTTCCAAGCGCACAGAGGCCGTTATGAGTATAAGGGTACGCTCACATGAGCGTATAAATCGGACGAGTGCAATGTGAGAAAATCTTGCATTGCACTCGGCCCCATGTTAGACAATGCTGCAGTTCTGAGAGAGCCTTATCACTCGTACCCATTCAAGTGAATGGGTGCAAGAGAAACATCGGACTGCACTCAGATGTTATCCCAGTACAGTACGATATACGCACAGGCTGACAATGGAGAGGATAGGGAGATTAACCCCTCCCTCTCCTCCGCAGCGCCCGCCCTCAGCTTTACAGCTGTGACCCGATCACAAGATCCGGTCACAGTCGCATGACACTTGGCTCACACTCGAAGCACAGCAGGAGCCGAGGGTCATTAGCATATCACATCCGTTGCTCTCACATTGGATGCCACACGCGAATGTGACTCCAGCCTATAAATAAAAATGTAGCCTGTGCACAGCATCTCCATAGATCAGAGCACTATAAATAAAACAAATAAATGAATCAATCAATTAAGACATATTCACACAACACTCTAAAAAGACAACAGCAAAATAATTGACAGTGCGTCTGGGATGAACTTGCGGTAACCTCTATGTTGCTTCTGATTGCTTTTCCATAAGGCAGCTCCATTAAACAAGATGCATTAAAAAAGGGTATTACATCCTTTAAAGCATGTAAAACTGAAGTAGCTGTTCTATTCTCACTGCCTACCATCGTACAAGAATCAGGAGCTTTATTTCCCTTTGTGACCATGATCCTAAAACTATTTCCACTAATAAGACTTCTTTGGCACATGCATTCTAGCAGTTGGCACCGGAACGTCTCCCCATTCCTTCCTGAACGGCTCTGCCATTTGGTGAAGCTCTCAGGATAAGCCATTTGGGAATGATTTCTCGCACAGATGCAAAGTGGCTCTGTTACTCAGTTGACTGGCATGAAAACAGCACAATAAGGGTTTAGCTTTGAGTTGTGGCTGCAGGACATTAATAATCTGGATGAATGAAGATTTACTTTATACTTGTTATTGGTTCACTGTATACTGCTAATAGCTAACAGAATAGGAAGTTATATAAAAAAAATGGCATAACTATACATTCTAGTTTAGTATATCAGAAGATCACCATCTGATATCTGGTGTTACAATTTACCCATGAAGATTGATTGGCAAACCCGAACTCTAAAGTTCGTAGTCCGTACCGGATACCTAGTGTCCATGCATGGACCTCGAACAAGGATTTCTCAGGGAAATCCACATAACTGTTCAAGTTCAGCCACCCAGATAATAATACAAATTAAAAAAAAAAAAAAAAAAAAGGAAAAAGAAAGAAAATAAAGAATAAAGCAGGACTATTCTAATTATCATCCATCGCCGCAGTTGTCCGATCATTACCTCTTATTCATATTCACGGTGTCTGTGATTGGTTGCAGTTACACCGCGCCCCCCACCCTGTTGGAATCACACATGCTGTCTGCGTCCCTATAGTGGTATAAAAATAAATTGGCATAAGGTCCCCAAGATATTGTGATACCCAGCCAGCACAGATAAACATATGGCTATAGGCTGCATCCTCCAGCAGTGTGCTTATCTTGGCTGTGTAGCAAAATAAAAGGGACCCTAAGTGGCTTTTTTTCTAACATTATTTAAATAATTTAAAAAACTAGTGTGCAGTCATCCCCAATTTTGATGCCAAGATAAAGCAGTCAGTTGAGGTCTGGGATCCTCAGGCTGGGGAAGCCCATGATTATTACCCCCACCAGCCTAAAAATAGCAGCTTGCAGCAGCCCAGAATTGTCACATCCATTAGATGCGACAATCCCGACACTTTACCCGGCTTATCCCAATTGCTTTGGTGCAGTGGCAATCACGGTAATATAAGCGGTTAATCACAGCTGTCATTAAGCCCTAGATTAGTGATGAGTAGGGTCTATGAGATCCCTCATTACTAATCTTGTATGTGAAAAATAATAAAAACACAAAACACTGAAATAATCTTTTTTGAAATAACATACAAAAAAAACTCCACCCCCTTTCTACAATTTATTAACCCCACAAACACCAAAGGTCTGATGTAATCCATATGAGGCATCACGATGATCCCGGCTCTGCTATATACTGAAGTCGCAGCACGTGAGCACATCACAGAACATCAACGCCCACTGCGGGCCCAGGCAGACAACCACAATTTTTGCCAAGAGGTGCAGATTTGGTGCTGGAATTTATATACCAAATTCCTGCATCAACTCTTTATCTCATGGCAAAATAAAAAGAAAATCACATCAATACCACATCAAAACTGCATCGCATTTTGATGCATTTTTTGGTCAGAAGATTCAGATTTGGTGCAGAAAATTGGTGTACAAATTTCAGCCCCAAATTTGCACCTCTTGGCAAAAATTGCGGTTTTCTGTTAGGAGATGCAGTTCTGAGTTCAACCAGTTCATCTGAGGTGAATTTACCTGCGGTCACAGGTGGGGGTACCAGGGGACCCTCCAGCTGTGACCACACGAACTCAGTGACGTCACCGCTCACAACTGCAGCTCAGTCAGTGTTTGCCTGAAGCCGCAACGGGTGGTCATGTTTTGCACATGCGCTGCGACTTCAGCATGTAACAGAGCCAGGATCGTCCTACGACCTTGTGTAGATAACTTCGGACACGAGTGTTTGAGGGGTTAAGAAATTGGAGAAAGAAGGTGGGTTTTTTTGTATTGTATATCAAATAAAGGATTATTTTGGTGTGTGTATTTACTTCCTTACACTTACAGGATTAGTAATGGAGCAGTCTTAAAGGCCCTACCCCTTACTTATCTAGGGCTTAGAGACAGCTGTGACCTGTTATTAACTTTTTATATTACCCAAATTGCCACTGCACCACGGCAATCGATATGAGCTGGGTAAAGTGCCAGGATTGTCGCATCTAATGGATGCAACAATTCTGGGAGATTTCAGGCTTCTATTTTATGCTGGAGTGGGCTGAATAACCACGGGACTCCCCAGCCTGAAAATACCAGACTTTAACTGTCAATTTTAACTTTGCTGGGTAACAAAATTGGGGTGAGGGACCGCCATCGTTTTTTAAACAATTTACTTAAATAATAATAAATAAAAAGCCGCATGGGGTCCCCCTTATTTTGATACAAAGCCAAGATAAGCACACGGCGGGGGGCTGCAGTCTGTAGCCATCTGCTTTATCTGCGCTGGGTATCAATATATGAGGACCCTATGCCATTTTTTTATTTAATTTTTACACCACTATGGGGATGCAGACATCATGTGTGATTCCAACCAATCACAGATGTTGTCACACAGGATGGGAGCGCGGTCTGACTACAACCAATCACAGACAGTGGGAGTGATGGTGGGCGGGGGAAACAGTGAATATGTATGAGAGTTAACAAGCGGACCCAGAAGCAATGTGATAGCTGTGCAGGAGACTTGATAAGTATAATTGTTTGGCTCTAAATCCTCTAGCCCTGCATAGACTTATATAGGGTTTGGCGTCCAGGCAGATGTTCGGGTTCAAGTCCGGTCCAGAACCAGATTTTTTTAAGTCTGGCCTGACCCGCTGAACCCAAACATCTGCGGGTTCGCCCATCTCTACTCAGGAATCATTTTACTACTGCAAAACAAGGTAAGTTGGAATGGCATAAAAATAGTTGAGAATGAGCCTCCTGCCTTTGGCAGTTTTTATGAAGATATCTTCAATACATTTTGAATTTTTCAATCAATGTATGATGGATGTGCAGCAGTTTAGGGGAATGTGAATAACTTCTTGGTAGTATTTTCACAATTGTTGGCACTCCAGGCTGTGCTCACATTCCTTATTAGTGGATATCGTGGGTCTCGCTTAAGTCTTGTATATCAAATGCCATAAATAAATAATAAACAGACATAAATAAACAATACAGAGGCTCCACCACCTTCGAGGATCAGTTCCCTCATAGTCCCTTCAGCTAAACTAATATTTGATGACGCCAAAAGTGAACGAGGTGCATGAAAATTCAAGAAATCCATACGCTGCTGCTGTTTATCACTTGGCCAGCTAGGTCTATCCTTGACCTTCCTTCTTACTGAAGAGAGTGTGTTATTTTTAATAAGGTAACAGCTAGAGGAAAACCTCTCCCTTGCCATTATACGAGATGTCACCCTGTACAACTCAGGTGAAAGTCGCCTTAGCATCCTCCGCACCGAAGGCACAACAAATAAGACATCCTGTAATACTTCAAGACAGATATCCCAACACCTATTAACTTATCGCACAATTTCAGGTCAGGTATGTCTTAAAAGAAATATTTGGGTCTTAACTCTTTGAAGATGAAGCCATCAACAATATATTATCAAGGTGCTTCTCCTCTGAGTTTGCCTTGCAGTAAAGGGGTTAACGTAATCTCCTTGCGCAAACCACATGCTACAGCTTGTTTAATTTGTTTCAAAGCCTGTACACATCAAAAATGACTATGAAACCTACTTGTTTTGTTCCCTTGGTTCTGATGTAGTTTATTGATTTCAGTGGAAGCAAACAGATGATGGAAGTGTCTTTGACTTCACCAAACTGTGCTAACACATAAGTCTGCAAGACGACGCAGCTTTTCATCATTCTTATTTGAAACTGTCAAACGCATTTGTGTATTAGAACGCACTAAAGGAAGACAGAGCAAAAATTCTAATAGAACGCTCCCTGCTAAATAAACATGTTCCGCTAATGAGTAGGTTCCTGAACGTCTCATACTCCTGCTTCATTCTCATTTAATTACAAAACTATGTTCATAGCCATAGATTCCTGTTCCTTATGGCAATCTTTAATGTCATTTTGTTAGGAGACAGGACTTAAAGAACCTGTCAGCACGATTTTGTAATGTAAAGATAAGACTGTAGTGGTGCTGACACAGATTATTGTTATCTTTTGTGAGTAAATCCACTTGGTTGTTGTTCTTTAATCACCATGTGCAGTTTTCTGCTAATCAGATTTTGGTGCATAGGGGCCAGAGGTCAGACTGTACACTTAACTGGGTCT
The DNA here is from genome assembly GCF_048569485.1 of Anomaloglossus baeobatrachus. NCBI lineage: Eukaryota > Metazoa > Chordata > Amphibia > Anura > Aromobatidae > Anomaloglossus > Anomaloglossus baeobatrachus. Next base: position 358,965,633 of record NC_134356.1, read on the forward strand.
TCACCTCCCTGTCTGTGATTCTCCAACCCCATCTGCTGCCCAGGGTCTGTGATTCCCCGACCTCTCTGCTGTCTTTAATCTGTGAATGACAGGTCACTGCAGAGATTTCAAACAGATGAGGCAGATCATTCACAGACTGGAGATAGATGGAGGGGCCGGGGAATCACAGTCAGGGAGGAGAAGACCCCCAGTGGACAGTCCAGCTCCTGTACACCGAAATCTAAATATAAGAAAACTTTAAATTATGATTAAACAAGAACAACCAATTGAATTTCTTCACAGTTATCAATTTAATCAGTATTACAGCCATGTCTTTACTGTACATTACAAAATTGTAGTGACAGGTTCTCTGTAACCCTTTCACGCCATGTCCATTTTTTCTTTTTTTCTTGTTCCCCCCTCCTTTCCCTCTCAATGTTTGTATTTTTTGCCAATATTCATTTTACCATACAGTGTGTTAGGCCTCTTTCACACATCAGTTTTTTTTCCATCAGTCACAATCCAATTGTGTGACTGATGCGACTGATCCATCACAGATTGTGGTAAAACTGATGCGACGGATCATGTAAAAAAAAAAAAAAACTGATCCATCGCACCTTTTTTTTTTCATGGCAAAGGTTATTTACAATAATTATTATTATTATTATTATTATTATAGCACCATTTATTCCATGGTGCTTTACATGTGAGAGGGGAATACATAATAGGGACAAGTACAATAATCATAAACAATACAATGCACAGACTGGTACAGGAGAGAGGACCCTGTCCGTGAGGGCTCACAGTCTACAAGGGATGGGTGAGGATACAGTAGGTGAGGGTAGGGCTGGTCATGCGGCGCTGTATCAGACAGAGGGTTACGGCAAGTTGTAGGCTTGTTAGAAGAGGTAGGTCTTCAGGTTCCTTTTGAAGTTTTTCAAGGTAGGCGAGAGTCTGACATGTTGTGGCAGGGCGTTCCAGAGTATGGGGGAGGCATGTGAGAAATCTTGGATGCAATGGTTGGAAGAGGAGATAAGAGAGGAGTAGAGAAGGAGATCTTGTGAGGATCGAAGGGTACGTGCAGGTAAGTACCAGGAGACTAGGACACAGATGTAAGGAGACAGGATGTGGACGGCTTTGTAGGTCATGGTTAGTGTTTTGAACTGGAGTTGTTGGTCAATGGGAAGCCAGAGAAGGGATTGGCAGAGAGGAGAGGTTGAGGAGTAGCAGGGGGACAGGTGGATTATTCGGGCAGCCTAGTTTTTGAAAGATTGTAGAGGTGCGAGACTGTTAGAAGGGAGGCCACAGAGCAGGAGGTTGCAATAATCCAGGGGGTAGATAATAAGGGCATGTACTAGGGTTTTTGCAGCTTCTTGGGAAAGGAATGTACAGATCCAGGAAATATTTTTGAGTTGTAGGCGGTAGGCGGAGAAGAGGGCTTGGATGTGTGCCTTGAAAGAGAGATCAGAGTCTAGACTTACTCCCAGGCAATTGAAAATCTATATGAAGCCATCTCAAATGAGAGAGAGCGAGAGAGAGAGGGAGAAAGAGAGCGATAGAGACTTTCTGACCAGAAAGGAATTTACACATCTGAGCATGCTCAGTTACTAAAAGATGGATCCGTTGCCGGAATCCGTCATCTGATGGATTGCAACGGAGCCGGTGCCCATAGGCTTCCATTATAACAAATGACGGACACTGATGGATCCGTCGCTGTCCGTTTCTTCAACGCACATAAAAAAACGTTCATATGGACATCGCCTCCGTCGGCCGAAGAAACATTTTTCGACGGATCCGTCGCACGATGGATATAACGCGAGGCCATCCGGTGCAATTCATCGCTAATACAACTCAATGAGAAAAAAACGGATCCAGAGCTGGATAAGTTTTTTTTCACAAAACAACGCATTGTGACAGATGGTAAAAAACTGGTGTGTGTAAGAGGCCTTAGGAAACAGGGAAAAAAAATTCAAGCACGTTGAAATTGTAAACAAAAAGTGCAATTACACAATTTTTATTTTTTTTTCTTATAAATTTACCCTGATCACTATATGGTAAAACTGACCTGGCAATAACATTTTCCAGGTCAGTAAAAATACGCAGATACGAAAAATGTATATATAGTATTTTTTATTTAAGTGGTGAGGGATAACATTTTGCACCCTGAGCTGACATTTTTATTTTTACTATTCTTGGGTAGATGCGATGTTTTGATCGCCTCTTATTGCATTTTATTGCAATATTGCAGAGGTCAAAAATAAAAACAAAAACTTAATTCCGCTGGTTGGAAATTTTTTTTGTTACTCTGTTTACCAATAAGTTAATCCTATATTATATTTTGATAAATCGAACATTTATGAATATGGCGATACAAAATGTGTATTTTAATTAAAAAAAAAAAAAAAATAGGTTTTATTTTAAAAGGGGAGTGTATTGAACTTGTGAGGGTGGTTTCATACTTAAAAAAACAACAACACTTTTTATTGTATTTACTAGTAGAGATGAGTGGCCTCACAGATAACCAGGACCAGAGGGTCCCTGTTACCTGTTTTTTTTAAAATCCGGTTCCGGTCCAGAATCCGATCCCTATATAAGTCTATTGGGACCAGAATCCAGAGATTAAAAATGTTGGTAGAAGGGATGAGGGATAGGAGCGTGCGCGCTGTACTCAGAGGATCCGTCATGGAAGCACACTGCTTCCAGGTCGCGTATTCACTTCCGGTGCGGCACATTAGGCTCATCGCATATGCACTGCATTCCCCGCCCTCCGGCCATCCTGGTGTCTGTGATTGGTTTGCAGTCAGACGCGCCCCCAGCCTGTGTGACAGCGTTTGACTGCAACCACTTACAGGCGCTGTCTGCGGATCAGTATCGTGGTATAAAAATAAATTAACAAACCAATTGGTGTAGGGTCCCCCCATATTATGATACCCAGCACAGATAAAGCCAAAGACTACAGGCTGCAGCCTCCAGCACTGCACTTATCTGTGCTGTGTATCAAAATAAGAGGAACCACATGTGGCTTTTTTTCTATTATTTAAATAAGAAATTTTTAAAAACAACGTGCGATCCTCTCCAATTTTGATACCCAGCCAAGATAAAGCTCGACAGCTGGGGGTCAGTATTCTCAGACTGGGGAGGTCCATGTTTATTAGACCGCTTCCAGTCTAAAAATAGCAACCTGCAGCTGCCCAAAATTTTCGCATTACTCAGCTCTTACCGACTGCCTGGTGTGGTGGCAATTGTGGTAATGAGGGGGTTAATGGCAGCCCACAGCAGCCTCTAATGCTGAGATTAGTAATGTCAGGCGTCTATGAGACACCCTCATCACTAATCTGTAAGTGAAAATAAACACAAACCCCACAAAAATCTTTTATTTGGAATAAAAAACAAAAAACACCCTCCTTCACTACTTTATTAACCCTAAAACACACCTGCAGATCCAACTTAATCCACGTGAGGTCCCACAATGATTCAGCTCTGCTACCTATAAGTGACAGTGAGCGGCCATAGAGCATGACTGCCCGCTGTGACTGCAGACAGAAACTGAACTGCGATCAGTGATGACATCACTCAGGTGATTTGTAGTCACAGGTGGGAACCTCCAGCTGTGACTGTAAATCACATGAGTGATGTCACCGCTGATCGTGGCTCAGTCTCTGTCTGTAACAGCAGGCAGTCATGCTCTGTGGCTGCTCGCTGTAACTTACATGTAGCAGAGCTGAATCGCCAGCCAGCCCTCTCCAGATTTCTAGACAGTAGTCAGCTGCTTAACACTTTCCTCGTCCCCCTCATCTTCTGAAGAGAGGTACAGGTATAAATCACCAGACCCACAGCTTTCAGGCCAGGACTACTCACCACAGCTGTCTGTTCTGGCTGTTTGGAGCTGTGTGCTGGTTCAAATCCCGTTATCTCTAAGTGTAATACAGGGATAATAGTGTACACTCCCAACAAACCACTGATAGCTGAATGAACATGCGCTGGGGTTTATATGTAGTTCTAGCAATACTACAGGTCTACTATTCACTAGAGCTGTCACTCATGAAGAAGTACATGTTCTGCTAGAAACCAAAAAGTAAGGAGACTGCATTGCTTTGAACTGCTTGCGAGACAACTTGAGAATACCCCTTTAAGAAGAAAAAAAAACAACTGAAAATGGCACTAGGTTGGATATAAAAAGGGGTCACCAAAATATAAAAAGGAGCTTCTTTCCTATCTCTACCACCAAGAAAAACTAGACAAGAGCCACTGTCAATTTTCTTAAAACACTTCAGAAGGTCTAATTACACACTCTGCTTTCTTCAATATAATTGATTAAGCAGCCAATACCATGCGGGATTTAATTAAGGAAAGCTTTCTTTTGTGTTAAAAACCAATCCATTGTTGCAAACAAAAAAAAAAAAGTGAAATAGATAAAATACTAAAGATGTTCATTTTCTGGCTCAGCAAATTATTGTAAATGCTTTTTGTTGTTCTTCCGCTATAATATAAGTATGTAAAGATCATCAACCCTGTAAAATGTTCAAGGAACAAAAAAATGGTGAATGAAGTTTCAATAACTACAAAACTCTAGGAAATGAGAAGCTTGTTTTAACCATTACACTGCCAAAACATGAAAGACCACAAACGAGACTGGCTACTAAACTGGTATACAAGAATGTGAGAACGTTCAGGAAGCAGAAACGTGCAAAGTAGACATGATGTGAGCGAAAAATATCACCCCAGAACTCAAATAAAGGGAACATACACAACGTATTTCAATGGCTTCACTGGCTTCCCATTGCACAAAGACTCCAGTTCAAAACACTAACCATGACCTACAAAGCCATCCACAACTTGTCTCTTCCATACATCTGTGACCTAGTCTCCCGGTACTTACCTGCACGCAACCTCAGATCCTCACAAGATCTCCTTCTCTTCTCCTCTCTCATCTCCTCTTCCCACAATCACATACAAGATTTCTCTCATGCCTTCCCCAAACTCTGGAACGCTCTACCTCAGCATATCAGACTCTCAGCTACCATGGACAGCTTCAAAAGGAACCTGAAGACCTACATCTTCAGAGAAACCTACAACCTACAATAACCCTCAGACCACTACACCACTCTGCAACCAGCTCTGTCCTCACCTACTGTGTCCTCCCCATCCCCTGTAGACTGTGAGCCCTCACGGGCTGGGTCCTCTCTCCTCTTGTACCAGTCTCTGACTTGATTATTGTACTTGATTTTATATATACCCCTCTCACTTGTAAAGTGCCATGGAATAAATGGTGCTATAATAATTAATAATTTACTACATCAGCGTAATGTTAACCCATACAATAATGTTGGCATTTAACGGTAATCTGTCACCAGGTTTTTTGCCAGCTAAACTTAGAGCAGCATGTGGATAGAGAGACTCTGATTCCAGCGATTTATCACTTGCTGTAGTTTGATATAATCATTGTTTAATCAGCAGGAGATTATCAACAGAGGACTATTTGTCGTGCTACCAGGCAGTGAAACATATTAGAGAGCTCTGTATTCCCCACCCCCCACCACTGATTGGCAGCTTTCTGTGCACACTCTATATGGGCAGAAAGCTGCCAATCAGTGGTGTGGGTGGAGTTATACTCTACATTCAAATAACTGATCTACAGCAGAGAAAAAAGGTATTTTATCAAAATGGCAGCAAACAGCCCAGTAAGGGACACATCGCTGGAATCAAAGTCTCTGTCTCTATATTATGCTGCTCTTGAATAGGTTAATAAAAACTTGGATAGATTGGATAGATTCTCTTAAAGGGGTTTTCACTCTCTATGGGCCTTTTTTTGTTACTTAAATTCATGTATTTGGGGTGAGAATTTTTTTTTTAATGAGTATCATTAAAGATTTTTCACCATGTGGTTTTTACTGGGTTTTTGTTTCCCAGCACATTAAAGGGAACCGGTCACCACATTTTTTGGCTATAAGCTGCGGCCACAACCAGCGGGCTCTTATAAACAGCATTCTAACATGCTTTATATAAGAGCCCATCCCGCTGTGAGAACATAAAAGACACTTTATAATACTTACCTAACGGTCGCGCTGCGGTGGAATTGGGTAACGGAGGCGTCTCCGTTGTCCGGCGCCGCCTCTTTTGGCCATCTTCATCCTACTTCTTCTGAAGCCGTGGTGCATGACGCGTCCGACGTCATCCACACTCGCCGGCATTCAAGTCCTGAGCAGGTGCACTTTGATCTGCCATGAGCAGGGCAGATCAAAGTATTGTAGTGCGCCTGCGCAGGACCGGCGAGTGTATGACGTAGACGAGTCATGCACACAGGCTTCAAAAGAAGGAGGACGAAGATGGCCGAAAGAGGCGGCGCCAGACAACGGAGACGCCTCCGTGACCCAATTCAACCTCAGCACGACCGATAGGCAAGTATTATAAAGTGTTTTTTTATGTTGTCATAGCCTGGGCTCTTATATACAGCATGTTAGAATGCTTTATATAAGAGCCCTGTGGTGGTGGCCACAGCTTATAGCCAAAAAAAGTGGTGACAGGTTCCCTTTAAACTTTGATGATTGTGATTCCAAGTCAGTTGGAGGAGCTAAACTATTACAGAAACAGACAAAGTTGTAAATTCACAAACTGGAGCATCAGAAGCAGTTCACTGATAGACTTCAGTGAACTCATTCTGCAGACAGCAATAGATGATTGCAACACACAGGAGATGTAGAAGGCAAACAAAGAAAATGTTTTAATGAAAGCAAAGCAAAAAAAAAAAAGAGAAAAAAAAGATTTTTAACAAAAAAATACATACATTTAAGAAAACAAATTGTACACAAAGGTGATCAAACCCACCATCCAAAGGAGGGGGGAGAGAAGTGGCAGCTGATTATCCACAGGGATCGTGTGACATAATGTCACACCAGCCCCGGGAGAGCCTTTGCAGACACCGCTAGAACAGCGCCTGCAATGGAGGTGCAATATAAGCGTTATAATTCCACTAGGGAAAAACATACTGATTGAGAAGGGGTTGTCCGAGAAGTGGACAACCCCTTTAAAGAAAACTTGTAGATCTGAAGGATAAAACTATGAAGGAAGCAGTAATAAGTCGCTGGAATCAGGGTCTCTGCCCCTACATCATGCTGCTCTCAGATGAGGAGCGAATTCTGTATGTTATCCACAAATCTATCAGAATGTTTATAATAGAAATACACATTGTTTATTGTGATGAAATATCCCACAGTTGATTTGTAGCTAGAGAAGTGCACAGGACTAGGATTGCCTGCACTGGTAACTATTTAGCATTCACTCTCGGAGCAGTCTTACCCAACACACCCGTGTTCCAGGAGAAGTACAAAACATTTCTAGCACTGAAATTTTAAGGAGCTCAACACTTTCATCACATTCATTATTCATTCTTTGGCACAAAATTGTTATTTCAGTAAGATTACTGTAAATCGCTACATGAGGAGATGGCTTGCATGAACAATTAAACGATGGAAACGATAAACTAGATTTAGCTTTATGTTCTTAGAGCAAATTTCTTGAGCAATTTAGCAGCACAAACCTAAAAGAATGCCTTGTAAGATGGAAGTGAATGGAACAGCAGCTCCCCCATCAGATGTGTATGGAGATCGCTAAGGAAGGCTGGGAAAGCAGTCTGTGTGACCTTGGTAAATACAGCATACTAATTAATCATTTCCTTTTACACACTTTCTGGTCTTCCCTGATACAACAGCATAGGACAAAGGGCTTTGTAATGTCTACAAGTGTTTTCTCTAGAATGGTAAGGAAATTGGATGTCATATTCTGATTGTTCTCTTGTGCTAATCTCTGGCATGATTACTGGTCACTATACATATTTATCTCCTAAGCACAGAAGAAACAACTTGAGAAGACCAAGTTGAGAAGACCGAGTTGAGAAGACAGAGTTGAGAAGACCGAGTTGAGAAGACCGAGTTGCTTACGTCAATGTACAGTATATCTGACTGCTTAAAGAAGCAGTCACATATATATTGACATAAGCATGGCAGGTATGGAACTGGCCCAGAAGCTGTAGAGATGCCCATCCAAAATGTTACTTGAATAGTCTCCTACATACAGAGTACACACAAGTGTAAATTGTGGGAGGATCAAATGCTTTGAAGGGTCACAGCCAGATATGAAACAACATTGCAAAAAGCCCTGGTCATGAATGGCTGCTCAAAATTGGCTACAATAATTTATTGTACTCGCTTCTGCTTCAGGCCTCATTCAGACATCCGTTTTCACTAGTGTGTTCTATCATTGGACATTATCTTCTATGGGGCTGTTCACATGTACAGGTTCTTTTGTGGAATGTGTATCAGCAAAAACAAACAAAAAAAAAATAATCCCAGAGACATGTCATTAAGCCCGCTTTACACGCTGCAATGTGTCGGCGGGGTCACGTCGTAAGTGTCGCACATCCGGAATTGTAAGGTACATTGCAGTGTGGGACAGGTACGTGCAATTGCGATTGAATGGTAAAACGTTCATCGCATACACATCGTACCTTTCTCTAGAATTGAACGTCAGATTGTTCAACGTTCCCGGGGTAGAGCACATCGCAGTGTGTGACACCCCGGGAACGATGAACAGATCTTACCTACGTCCTGCGGCTCCCGGCCCACAATGCGGAAGGAAGGAGGTGGGCGGGATGTTTACGTCCCACTCATCTCAGCTCCTCCGCTTCTAATGGCCGGCTGCCGCGTGACGTCGATGTGACGCTGAACATCCCTCCCACTCCAGGAAGTGGACGTTCGCCGCCCACATCGAGGTCGTATGGTAGGTAAGTACGTGTGACAGGGGTTAATCATTTGTGTAGCACGCTCAACAAATTGAACGTGCCACACATACGATGGGGGCGCTGCAAATCACATACGATATTGTATGCAAAATTGCAGCGTGAAAAGCAGGCTTTACAGACAGCACACGGATGGAATCCATATATAAACAATGCAATGGGCAGAAGAAGTTTTTATTTATTTTTAGAAACAAGAAAATCATTGGTGGTTAAAACTGATCAAACACTGATGAAAATTTGATCCAAAACACTGATGCAAATCGGTTCTTTTTTTATGTATGTTAAAAAAAAAACAAAAAAAAACACATCTGTGTGAGGCCCTAATGTGAGTGTCAGCAAAAAAGGACTGTTCAAACCAACCACTCGCATTTGGTACACCAGTGACATGACCAAACCATTCAACGCACTTTCTCACCTAATTATTCTGCATCTATCTCTGCTCATCTATGTCCTGACTAACAGCTCTCTGTAGATAGATGGAATATAAGTAGGTGGAAGAGGCACAGAACTGTTAGACCACACTGCAGGAGCATTGAACAACTGTGCTCGGTTTGAAACGTCATTTTGAGGTGACCACTCCCCCCCCACCCCCCGTACAGCAGTTGCAGGCAATTATTATAAAATCCATAAGCTCCTTATAGTAATGACTAAAAGGGACGGGATATTGTAATTTCTGGCCACAGACTGCAGTATTAGGTAGGGAGAACAAGTGCATAAATATAAAGCCAATTTCATTTGATGAAAATACATATGCAAACATTAATATTTTAGATTAAATACAGGTATAGGCCATTCTTCAACCTGTTGCAATCTACCAGCTACTGTCTGTCTGAGGGCAGCAAGGGGAAACTTAAAATAGACGGTCGTCACAATAAAACAACTGCCAGGTAAAGTTAATAATATTAATAGCTCAGTAATGCATATGCTTACCTTTGCCTTCACTTCCATGTAGACATACAGTTTGGTCCATAAATATTTGGACAGTGACAAGTTTTGTCATTTTCACTGTTTCTTAAAACATATTCAATATACAGTTATATCATGAATATGGGCTTAAAGTGCAGACTCTCAGCTTAATATGAGTAACAAGACAAAACAATCACTGATCTCGGGGAGACCAGCCAGAGAAAACACTGCCGGCAGCCAACGAGGGCGCTCAACACAGTGATCTCCTATGTGCATTGCCCCCTGGGAAATATGCAAATCAAAAAAGTCCATGGAGCCTCTGTTAGGAGTCTCGACACAGAAACTAGCCAGATATCCCTCCGGGAAGGACCTAGCTAAGGAGTGGCTCTTTTTAGGAGACCACCATAACCACCATATTAGGGGCCCTTTTAGTCAATATCCAACTCTTTGACAAGTTTAAACATATGGCAAGGGAAATACCAAGGCCAGGTATCCATCCACAGACAGCTGTTTCGGGGTATTGCCCCTCAACAGTGTGGAGCAGGATTCTGGCCAGGTGGGAGCAATGCCTAGTAGACCAACAAGACAAAACAATCACTGATCTCGGGGAGACCAGCCAGAGAAAACACTGCTGGCAGCCAACAAGCCAGTTTTTGTGTCGAGACTCCGAACAGAGGCTCCATGGGCTTTATTGATTTGCATATTTCCCAAGGCGCAATGCAACTAGGATTTCACTGTGTTGAGCGCCCTCGTAGGCTGCCGGCAGGACCACTGCCATATTTTTACTAGCATCAGAATAACGGGAGAAGCCCCCGGATCTGTTGTTTTGTTGTGGACTCCTTGCAGACTTTAAGGATTTATATTCATGTTTGGTGCTTTATCTTTGCGCTTCCAATAAAGCCCTTTAGATTGTTCCTCGGCCTGGCGTACCTTACTGCTCTGTCGCATACCCCGTTACACTCGCACAGAGAAAATTATTCGTTACCAAGACAGCCAGATCCAGATTCTCCCAGACCTCTCTAGGTGGACCTTGTAGAAACGGAAGGCTCTGAGACTCCTTCTGGAAGTCCTATGCCAACACAATATACCGTACACCTGGGGCTACCCATTCAGCCTCAGGGTCCGCCACTCTGGGTGACTCCTCAGCCACCCAAGGGGTGTAAATGCTGCTCTTCATCTCTCCCCAGTGATGATACCCGACTGGACCCAAGTTCCTACGGGCCTTCCTAAGGAAGGCCCTCCGCGTCCGCTCGCTCAAAGAAGAGATCCCAGGAGAAGGAATAAGGACATATGATCACAACTGGTAATTGATGGCTAAAGATGGAGTGGTCAGTGTCAAGCATATTCCTCTCATCCATCTTTGTTGCACACGAGAATACTCTACGCAGTTTTTGGATGCCCCACGTGCCCACCCATGTAGGGAAAAGGATACCCCCTCAACACCAGAGGAGCCATTCAGTTTTCGGTACACCAGCATAGTGTGTCCTGTCCATGAAGAGCTTGCAGTGGCTGTCCCTGGAGGAGATCGGGAGGTCTTCCCAGATAGGATTACAAAGGTCATAATATCAGGACACACTTAGATTTTTTTCAGCATGCAGCTCACCAATTTCATCCTACCATGGCCCTCTGAGACAAGGGTTCTGCATGCGGGTCTTAGTACTTAGTACTTTACATACCACAACCACATATTACTTTTCCTTCTCTAATGAAGGAGTTAGAGCAATACGGTAACTTCAAGGTCAATTATTCGAAGACGGAAGCCCTGAATATCTCTCTGCCGATGGTGGAAGTCCAATTGTCAGAAAATAACTTCCCATTCAAATGGCAGTCAATTAAGTATTTGAGAATCGATATTCCATCTGACCTCAGTAAACTATATGCATTAAACTGTCAGGCACTTTTGGAGAAAACCCTTAAAGATCTCACTATATATGATAAGAAGCCCATAACCTGGTTCGGTTGAATAAATACCTTCAAAATGGATATTCTTTGTAGATTTTCAGGCTATGTGCGCACAGTGCGTTTTTCGTGGCGTTTTTGCGCGTTTTTCGGGTGCGTTTTTGGCCTCAAAACTGCAGGACTTTGTTTCCCCAGCAAAGTCTATGAGTTTTCATTTTTGCTGTCCGCACACATCTGTTTTTTTTACCTGCGTTTTAGAGTTAAAAAAAAAAAATGGACATGTCAGTTCTTTCCTGCGTTTTTCTGCGTTTTCCCCCCATGCAATGCATTGGAAAAACGCAGCAAAACGCAGAGATCAAAAACGCAGCAAAACGCAGCCAAAAACGCACCAAATCGCGGCAAAAACGCATGCGTTTTTTCGACGCAGGTGCGTTTTTGTGCATTTTTAGCGGCCAAAAACGCACAAAAACGCAGCGTCAAAAAGACGCAGTGTGCGAACCTAGCCTTAAGTTTTCCAGGCAGTCCCAATTAACCCACCCGCGAGTTTTTTTAAAACTTCGAGATCTGCACTGCTTAGGTTTGTTTGGAAATGGGCCAAAACCAGAATTAAGTTTAAGACTGTATCCAGGTCTAAAGAGACGAGGGAGCAGGCTTGCAAGTCTCTGTTTATACCATCAGGCGGCGGGGTAGTCAGGCTTTTCGACTGGCACTTCCATGCTAACACAAAACAGTGGGTAGAACTGGAACAAGATTTTTCCTCGGTTCCCCTTCGGAATCTCCCTGGATTGAAAAAAAGGACAAGATACAAATAGCACCCCCAGGGATCCTGGTAAGGTAACTATACAAATCTAGGATACCTTGAGAGCGAAAAATATACTAACCAGACCTTATAGTCCACTCACTCCCATATTCTCCAACCCTCAGTTCCTGCCGGCGAACCTGGTGGAGAGGTTCCTCTGCTGGCACAGAAAGCTCAGACCTTAGGATTGGGCACTTCTCAAAGGGCACCCACATCCCCACGTTGGATGTGCTTCAAGCTGCATACCCCCATAGTTTATCATTGTTTAAGTACGGCCAACTGCGGTCTTTCATTGAGAGCTGGAGGGGTGGAGCGGCACTGCTTCCCAGTACTGCCCACACCATTTGAAAGCTTATTTCTCCAGAATTCTCCACCCTCTCATCTGATTTCACTGATAGATGGATATCTTAATCAGCACTATAGCCTCTCTGATCCTGATTTCGTTTAGAAGTGGGAGAGAGAGTTGAGAACCACTTTCTCAGCGGAGGACAGACAAAAAGCCTTTCTCTTCACACATAAAATGTCAGTGGCAGGATACGCTCAAGAAGATACGCTCAATTACAAGGTTATGGCGGGGTGGTACTTATGTCTTAAGCGGGCTTTACTCGCTACGATTTTGCTGCAGCAATCTCGTTGGGGTCATGGATTTTGTGATGCACATCCGGCCACTGTAGCGATGTCGTAGCGTGTGACTCCTAGGAGCGATTTTGGATTGTTGCAAAAACGTCCAAAATCGCTCCTCGTTGACATGGGGGTCCGCTGCCATTTATCGCTGCCGTCGCTGGGGCGAAGTTGATCCTCGTCCCTGCGGCAGCACACATCGCTACGTGTGACACCGTAGGAACGAGGATCATCTTCTTACCTGCCTCCGGCCCCAATGCGAAAGGAAGGAGGTGGGCGGGATGTTACGTCCTGCTCATCTCCACCCCTCCGCTTTCATTGGGCGGCCGCTTAGTGACGTCTGTGTGACGTCGAACAGACCGCCCCCTTAGAAAGGAGGCGGTTCGCCGGTCACAGCGACGTCGAAGGGCAGGTAAGTACGTGTGATAGGGGTGCGCGATTTTGTAAACGACGGGCAGCGATATGCCCGTCGCGCACAAACGATGGGGGCGGGTCTCATGCTAGCGATATCGGGCTGGATATCGCAGCATGTAAAGCCACCCTAACTTAAATTCACAAGTTATTCCCCTCTGCTTCAGACTCATGTTGGCGCTGCAGAACTGAAAAGGTGACAACGTCCAACCTTTGGTTGGAGCGTAATAAATTCATCAGAGCCCATACCAAAATTACAGGTATTCACGTTCAACCCACCCTTCAGGTGGCTATCTTGTCCATGCTACCAGGCTCTATAGGAAAGCAGAAACGGGGTCTTCTCATATTCATAGCTTGACAGCTGCTAGAGCGGTTATCCCTAGGTATTGGTGTCAACCAGATACTCCACCTATGGAGGAATGACTCAGGGAATTTTCACACATAGACCTCATGGAGGAACTCTCTGATAAGGCTGATGATACCAACGATAATTATATCAAAGTCTGACAGCCCTGGATCCTTTTCAAAGAGACACCGGACTTCCTGACATTATTCGCCTGACACTTGAACCCCCCCCGGGCCTACAGGTGTCTCTTTCCCTTTATCTCTTCATCTCTCATTCTCTTATTCTATTTCACAACACTTGTACCCTGATACTCTACCTCAGGTCCCACCTTCAGATCCCTGCCTCATGTCTCTAAGCCCCATATATCATCCCTGTCTCCTCCTTCGCCCTCCACGGTCTCCTTCCCCCTCCACTCCTCAGTCCCTACTGCTACTGGTGTATGGGGGAGAAATGGGAGGAGCCCTGCTCTTATACCTGCTAACGTCCGCTGGGTTACACTCAGGACCTCCCCCGGTAATAAGAATCAGATTATGCAGCAGCAACAACTTCCTCCAGCCCTTGAGGTGCTTAGTTACCTTAATATATACATGTTCTTCTCTTCATAGTTTGGTGCTGAAGTTTATCAAACACTTGTAAGTCTCATTTAATGTAATGCTGTGTTGAATGTAACCCTTTGTAATCTACTATAGGAGCCTGTGAGGTCCAGCTTTAATTATTTTTTTTTCTCTGTTTTACCCTGTTGTGTTATTGTAAAAATGCAATAAATCTTGATTAATCATTAAATGGCTCTGTCACATCTTGACAGTGCCATTTAAGGGGTTAACAGGTACCGGTGGAACGCGTATACACTTGTGCCTGTGAGGCACACGTCCGCTGTTCAAATCAGCTGGCTGCCATACCGCGGTCATTAAGGGGTTAAGGCAAAAAAACTGGGAAATCACCAGATCTCAACCGCATAGAGTATGAATTTCATGTGCTTAAGATAGAATGTAAGGCAGAAAGATCCACAAACAAGCAAAAACTGAAGTCAGCTGCAGTAAAAGCATGGCAAAGCATCATAAAAGGAGGAACCCCATCATTTGGTGATGTCCATGGCCAATGATATGGTACCCACAGAACTCTGATGTCAACATTATCAAGCCTGTCTGACAGCCTGTCTGTAGAACATGCTTGAAACAACCTCCCTGCCAAGGTCTTTCAAAAACTGTGTCCATGTGTATCTAGAAGAATTTATGCTATTTTGAAGGCAAAGGGTGGTCATCCCAAATATTGATTTAATTTTTCTCTTTTATTTCACTTAGCATTTTGTGTATTATTATTACTGTTAACACTTCTATAATTGAAAAAAGGTTTACTTTGTAGAATTTTTTTCACATCTGCCTAAAACGTTTGTACATACTGCAAATGTATACAGTGAAAAAGTTTTCATGGAGAGATGGGGAAGTCTCAATAATATATGTACAATTATTTAAGCAGTATTATTGCAAGAGCAATCATATCCCCAATACAGTCCCATGATCATAAATGTATACAGTACTGTGCAAAACTTTTAGGCAGGGGTTGAGCATTTTTACTTTGCAAAATGCTTTAAAAAAAATTGAATTGTTAGCACTGCACCCCTAGACTTACATTAAATACACAGTTATCTAACCTTTTCTGCAAATTTCAAGAAAAGAGGAAACCTGACCTGGCAACTTGCAAAACTTGAAGCATCTCTCCATTATTTTTTACTCCATTCTGTCACATACTATGTAGGGAGATTAGTGACAGAATTTGGTAAAAAAACAAACAAAAACCCTGCAGTACTTGTATTATCTTTCTATCTGAAAACTCATGAAATACTCTCCTCTGTTAGGTCATCAGAGCAAACAGGGACCCTCTGTACATTTTGTTGGAAGAAGTCAGAGGTTTGAAGTGCATAGACATTTAAAGCACCACTCCACTGTATGCTTTTTTTGTTTTACCTGCTGGGGTGGTGTTTTTGATTTAACTTGACAACGATTGTTGGTACAAAAGGAAATCACAGTACAAGAAAAATACCACTTACAAATTGCACAACATCATAGGAAAAGTCAAGTAGTGATAAACAAGGTTGACAAAAACTTTTACAAGAGAAAGGAAACCCCTGTCCAATATTAGACAGAGGCGAGGAGAAGTCAAGAGAAGAAGAAGAGAGGAAGACAGCAGAAATGTGGAGAAGTAGAAAGGGTGGGGGAAATCGGGGAGTCTGGTGGGGTATAATAAAGGCATCAATTCACCCAGAAGTCAACAGGCCAACACTTCTCCCGAATTAACTTAGTTCCTCCTTATAATCATGTCTTTTGAAAGTCCATCCAGTAATATCAGGTGGCGCAGAACTTTTCATAGGTGTCATAGATCGAAGAAGTCAAGTCCTCCATGTGCAGAAGGTCATTGACTCTCGAGATCCACAGAGCGAATGGTGTTTCTAATCTAAGTTCCCTGCCCCTACTCAGGCTGGATTCACACGATCGTATGAAAAAACAGTCCCATTCTCGTCCAGGAGAGTCGGACGAGTGGTATTTGTGTGGTAGTCCGTGTGCTCTGCGAGTGCTATGCAAGTGGGTGCTTTTTACCTCACTTGTCATCAGTCTGCTATCAGTGTACTGTCAAGTGTACAATCTGTTTTTTCTCAGCCGCTATTATTCATTTACAGTCACTTACAGGACCATTTACAGTGTTCTGTGCTACATGATAATATTGTACCCATAATAACGGACGTCACTAGGATCGTCTGTGTACTCTCCATACAGCGTCCTTTTTTTTCTCGCACCCAATGACCTGCATTGGAGAGTCTCGCATGATCTCGGTATCCTGTCACAGCATATTGTGACTTTTCACTCATCCAGAATCTGTATGAGAAAAAAATCTGCCCCTCTGCTCTCCCTCATTGACTAACATTGGTATGAGTGCAATGCGAGATTTTCTCATATTGCACTCGCACGAGCCATACTCTCATGTGAGCATATACTTATACTCTTGCATCTTCATCTTCTATCACTCCTATTTGTCTCCAGGAGTTTGTGACCTGCCATCAGCTTCAGTGATTCATGGAACCTGCTGGAGGTCACTTTTGAATGCAAGTCTATGACAGCCTCGCTCTGGCCTTGATCTTGCTCTCATAGACGTTATTGAGAGCTTGTGATTTAACTTCTGACTTTTAGGTGTCAGAAATTGCTGTCACAAGGGGGAACCGCTGGACCGGAGTGGGACAGATAAAAGGTGAAGATGGTAGAAGGTCAGTTTGAGAGTAGGGGCAGGGACCTTAGATTAAAAGGACCAGTGCAGTGGTGCAAAAACAAACACTGGAGAGTGGTGCTTCAAGTACATCATGCACAAAGGGTTTTAGATAATCAGGTGGGTTTAGGCATGCAAAAACCGTCTAAAAAATAAATTAATTGGTGTGCTTCTTTTAAAGGGAATCTGTCAGCAAGATCAGCCTTCCTACCACCAAATTGCAATATGGGCAGACAGTCTTTGAAAGCTAACGTCTTTCTGTGGTTGTTATATTTTCCATTTGTTGCTGCATTCCTGAAAAATCAGTATTAGTATTCATATGTACATAAGGCATTAAGTGCTCTGGGCTTGACAGAGCACTTTACAAGCTGGTGCCTACCTAGAGAGCTTCCCCCGCCTAGCATCAGTCTTTCTAGCTTGATTGATCACTCACTACCTGGGTGAAATCAGGTAAGGAAATTAAACCGCGAGTCAGTGAGGACAGTCTTCACTGATAAGACATCTCAGTCACATTGCTCGCGGATCCCGGTTTACATTTTTTTTTTAATTGAAACACTGATGTTTCTAATGATGGAGACTGTCTCATATTCTTGCTACCCATGCTTCAGGCAGAATGACTCACCTGACAGGTGGTTTAATACTTTGTACATGGGTAGCCACTTATGTTAAAGGATGATTACCATGATAAAATGTGCAGTGCGGCTTTACTTAAAGGGAACATTTCACCTCTAAAAATGTTAATACGCTACAGATGAGGGGATAAGCTGCAGGTTAATAGCACTTGAAACTTCTGTGGCGCCTGTATTTTGAGCCCTGCTGCTGGGAGGAAAAGAACTTTAATCCTCCAGGCAGTGTTTCAGTTTCAGCTATGGAGGCGGTGCCAGCAGGGGGTCACTGCTCTGTGTATGGAAAGCGGCGGCTGTAACTGTGCCCCCTGCACTGACTGACAGCTGGTTCTAATGATGAGCAGTGGTCAGTAAGGACAGAAACTTTGGTTACAGCCATCGCTCTCCATACACAGAGTGGTGACTGAACACGCGTCAGACCCGCCCCTGTGACTGAAACATGAATGCTGCCAGGAGGAAAACAAGTTTAATCCTCCAGGCAGTGTTTTGGTTTCAGTCATGGAGGTGGCGCCAGAAGGGATTCAGTCACCACTCTGTGCATGGAAAGTGATGGCTGCAACTGTGCCCCTTGCATGGACTAACAGCTGGTTCTAATGATGAGCAGCTGTCAGTCTGGGCAGAAAGTTTGGTTACAGCTGCCGCTCTCCATACACCGAGTGGTGATTGAACACGCGCCAGGGCCACCCCCGTGACTGAAACCTGAACTCTGCCAGGAGGATTAGGTGATGTGCACACGCTGCAGATTTGGTGCAGAAATTCACCAGATCTGCATGCTGTGGCAAAAAAAGTAGTCAAAACCAGATGCAGTTTTGGTGTGGTTTTGATGTGGTTTTTGATGAAGTTTATTGGCCCATCAGGAAAGTTAATGAATTGAAGTTAATGTTAAACCTGACCAATGACCTGACCAATTCTAAACCAATAATTGACATGCTGCAGATTTTTTTTCTGCATCAAAACCGCATGGAAAAAAATGCATTGTGTGCACAGCAAATCTAAAATCCTATAGACTTTGCTAGCTTCAGGAGAGGCATGCAGATTTTAAAGCAGATATCAAACAAACTGCTTAAAAAACCCCAGCATGTGCACAGGGCCTTACAGTTCTTTTCTCCAGGCAGTGGGGTATACTGTGCAGGTGATGGGCATATTTCAAATGGTATTAACCCCATATGTGCAAGTTAACAGCATTTTTACATGCGACAGGTTCCCTTTAAGGTCTCCTCCTTTGATTTTTAACATAATCCCTGACTTTAGAAGAACACACCAACATATTTTCTTATATCTATTAGCTATTCAGCTGCAAGGATACACAAGACAGTTTGCTTTGTATTTCCAGTGTCGTAACAGTAAAAAAAAAAAATCTATTTATTCCATTTTTATCAGGAAATGACTCCAAACAACCGCAGCAGAAAACATTTACCATGTGCTAAAGCAATAAAAGGTTTAAACCACAGAGGAGAACTTCAAACCATATGATCACCAACAGAAGACAGCGGCTCTCGGCCCACCTTATCCCCCAGCACACAAATGTTCCAACTAGGTCTCTTCTTGCAAAGTAACAAAGCCTTTGAATGCTGGCTACAAGCTAAAAGTGCTGAAAAGCCTCTAACCATGCCAAGCCTTATCAAAGCACCTTAACTAATCTTCTCAACCTGTTCCGCTCTTGCCTAAAGGGCTCTAAATCACCGCATTTAGCAACAGTATAAAAATAGACAATTCTGTGGTTCACTGTGTCCAACTGCATTAACCAGTCCTAAAGCTATATTGTTCGTTAAAGCAAGGGACATGTAGCAATTAAATACAACTATTTCATTTTCCAGAACGCTACACAACTGATTGAAAGATAGAGCGGACGCTGAGAAATATGCTCACGCACCGTGCACACTTACAGACCTTATTCTCAAAAATATCGCCTTAAAATGCTTAAAAAGCGGGTCGTAGGGGCTGACGAATGCATCACATATAGGTAGCTAATTGCTACATTTCCAAGCAATGAATATTTGAAGACTGTCTGTCTTAAGATATACGTCAGGCTCCATTTGATGCTATCACAAAAGGCATTTGACTGGAACTGCGAATCCCCCTGTGACTTTCACAACATGACACAAAGCGCTGCACGGAGCGGTTTACAGCAGCGCAGGGCGAGCGCGGCTAGAGCCACACTACCGGTGTAGTAGGAACATTAATTAGCTTTACTTAAATTATCTCATTTTAACATATCAGTGCGGTAATTTTTAATGTCCATCAGAACAAGCTAATTTATGGTTTCTGACAGCACACACGGCAAGCCTGTCTCCGTTGCCTAATCTGTGTAGCTTAATTAGTAATACAGAATTAATTCTGACACCTTCAAAAATGGGAAACAGTAAGACCATTGGTAGGTCATATTAATGCATTCACATCTGGAATATTCCGCTTAGTATCTCACAGTAATTAGATTTTTAAAGGAAATTGTTCTCTTGATTAGCATTCGTACCCTCCACAACCTCCGCTTGCTAATATTAGTCTGTGGAGTATCACCTCCATTTTCTCTGGCATTAAATGCACTTTCTCTCTGTATTCAGTTCACTGATCACAAACTCCTGAAAACACAATTACCAACAAAAACTTCCAAGAAACAAGGTCTGCCAAGTCTCCCAATAGGGTCATGGCCCATTAAGAGGACCTGTCACCAGATAAAAAATGAGCAGTTTTACTATTATTTAATTCCGGATGCTCCCGTGTATTACCTTTTTTTGGTTAGATAAAAAACTTCCAAAACTATTGGCCTTTTTCTTTGGTTTAAATGTTTACGGTCTTCACCAAGGGGCTGTGATTTCCAGGATTCTCGGATGACGTGTGTTTAGGGTATTCAGCATTATTGCCCATGGGAAACGCCCCATTGTAAAGACCACGCAAATCTGCACTAAATAAAAAGACTAAGAAGGGAATACCGTATTTTTCGGACTATAAGACGCACCTGACCAAAAGACGCACGCTGGTTTTAGAGGAGGAAAATAAGAAAATAAAATTTTAACCAAAAACTGTGGTCATGACACACTGTTATGGGGCGAGGATCTGATGCTGATACTGTTATGGGGGTAATGTCCCCAAATTCTCTACTAAGGTACCCCATTCTGGTAACGATCCTGCTGCCTTGTATATGATCCTGCTCATATACCCCCATCCATCCTGCTCATATACCCCATCCTGCTCATAAAATACCCCCATCCTGCTCATAATATACCCCCATCCTGCTCATAAAATACCCCCATCCTGCTCATAAAATACCCCCATCCTGCTCATAATATACCCCCATCCTGCTCATAATATACCCCCATCCTGCTCATAAAATACCCCCATCCTGCTCATAAAATACCCCCATCCTGCTCATAATATATCCCTATCCTGCTCATAATATATCCCCATCCTGCTCATAATATACCCCCATCCTGCTCATAATATACCCCCATCCTGCTCATAAAATAGCCCCATTGTTACGGTTGCTGTGGCACTGGAGACTATGTTCGGATTTCTTGCTACTGCACATGTGCAAGCGCTGGAGACTAAGTCCTATCTTGGAGCCATTGCACATGAGCGGGTGACATCATCGCTGACACGAGGTCACATGTCTCTGACACCTTCTAAGCTGATTGGCCGCTGGTCATGTGCTTGTGACACGTGGTTACATGTCTCTGACACCTTCTATGCCGATTGGTCACAGGTCATGTGCTTGTGACGCTTTGCTCGGTGATAGGCCAGTGTGACGTCATTGCTGTCATTCTGGCAGCGGATTGGCTCTGGTGTCCTCCATCTTGGATGAGGCACAGAGTCTATATAAGACCCTGACGCACGCCGCCCGGCGTTCAGTCCTCTTGGTTCCTGCATAGGAGTAGACGCTCTGTGCATGTCCCTTGCGGCACCTATTCTATCTAGGTGAGCGTTATCGGTAGGGTAACGCTCTTGTACCTTGCAGCTTATGCTGTGGTCCGTATCCTCGCACCTTAGTGGAGCGGACATAAGCAGGTGCATGCTGCACATGGTCTGACTGGGCCTTGTGGTTCTACTCTGAGGTGAGCGCTATCGGTAGGGTAGCGCTCCTGTACCTTTCAGCCGTACTGTTGTCCGTGTCCTCGCACCTTAGTGGAGCGGACATAGGTAGGTTAGGTGGTCATTGCCTTCTAGGGTAACGCTCCACTACGCTGCCTCCTGCAGCAGTCCGTATCCTCGCACACTAGGGGAGCGGTCATAGGCAGGAGTTTCAAGCTAGCAGCTTTGCTGCTGTCCGTATCCTTGCACCACAAGTGGAGCGGACATAGGTAGGTGCCATATTGCACACACTACACCTAGTCTCTGTGACTGTTAACTGAGACAGGTGCTTTCACGCTCACAGTCTGTGAGACTTCTATGCACTTTTATGTTGTATTCCTCACTGTTTTGCATTTCCACTCCTATGTTATTCTAATAAGGTAGTCGCTGTGACAAACAGTATACGCCGCTATTGGTCTTGGTGACACTGTGACGCAACAGTGTCAGTACCGCTTTGGTGGTACAGGTTTCCCCTATCCTCTGCCATACTCTGCAGCAGAGCTCTGCACGGTGGACCCTGACTGTCGGATAGCCTTCCATTCCCTTATTATCCGACAGCCCCCGTAACACCCATCCTGCTCATAAAATACCCCTAATTCTGCTCATAATATACCCCCATCCTGCTCATAAAATACCCCCATCCTGCTCATAAAATACCCCCATCCTGCTCATAATATATCCCCATCCTGCTCATAATATACCCCCATCCTGCTCATAAAATACCCCCATTCTGCTCATAATATACCCACATCCTGGTATATGGCATGTATCCTGTGGCACAGAAAAAAAAATAAACGTTTATACTCACCTTTTCTCACTCCATGCAGCATGGATCATCTTCCTCTCTGTCTCAGCTGCAGCGCCGCTGAGTGGAGCAGTCACCGTGTGTGGAGCCGTCCCCCTGCAGCATCGTGATGTCTTCCTGTCTGTCCCAGTCAGCTGATCTGTGTGGACGCTAGCGGTGCGCACAGCGATGACGTCATCGCTGTGCTCACCGCTTTCTACACAGATCAGCTGACCGGGACAAACAGGAAGACATCGCGATGCTGCAGGGGGACGGCTCCACACACGGTGATGGGTGAGTACACTGATTCACTGCGCCCCGCGCTGATAATGATGCACGGGGGCACTGAATACAGCCGCACATGATCCCTTCAGGCTGTAGTTGCCAGTGATCAAGCGGCCGGATGTTTAGTATTCGCGCATTCCTCGCCAATCACCCCGCCCACCTGTCAGCGCTGACTTCAGCGCTGAGGGATGATGGGCGGGAGGATGGGCGTAGATATGAAATGAGCGGGCCCGCATGATCACGGCAGGCTGCTACAGCCTGCTCATGCCCCCGATGACCCGCTCCACCACAGCACCCTCATTCCCCGCAGCCACATTCAGACCATAAGACGCACCCCCCCTACTTTCCCCCAACATTTGGGGGAAAAAAAGTGCGTCTTATGGTCCGAAAAATACAGTACTCAGCGCAGTGGGAATACAATAAGACTGCCACTCTAAACTGGCCACTTTTAACCTAGTGACTTGTCTTATTTCAGTAAGGCTACCAACCAGGCTTTCTGTTGTGTTCAAGGCATAGACAAATCATCCGTTTTAGGTGGGCGAACAAGAGAAAATTAGGAGTATGTGGCCTCCACATGATCGTAGATAAAAATAATTGTATAAAGGATCACAACTAGAGATGAGCGAATCCGTGGAAGTTCAGTTCGGCGGGTACAACCAGACTTTAGATAAAGTTCTGTTCTGGACCCCGACACTAATTGGGAAGTTCAAGTCTCCACTTACACACAGCCAGCCATAAACAGATAATTTCTGGGGGTTAGACAGGATTTTTCAAATTTTTTTTTTGTTTGGTGCACACCACATCTGATCCCACTATTGTTACCCCCAGTGCATGCCATTCAAACACTGCAAGTGGCTTGTACTGGGCTGAGCACCAAGCTTACCCGGGCACACCGATACTCACACGAGTGGTGTTCATACATAAAGGTCTAGAACTCAAAATTCTTTTTATTTTTATATTTTTATTTTTTTAAAAAGTCTGTGTTTGATACAAACACCGAACCTCACTAGTCACAATCATATGAGTTCCTGTTCAAAGAAAACTAGGATTCTATTTATCATGTAAGTAAAAGGTAACTTTAGTATTAAAAAAAACAAAAACAAAATGTGTTCCTACCCAAAGTTATTTTACTTATAGCTGGCAAAACACACTTCACTAAGAGGATATCGTGCAGTTCTTTATGAGTAAGCAATGGGTACATGGGTACACTTTAGTAATTTTTATTTCATACTATTACAGTGCCTTGTAAAACTACTTTTCCACATTTTTTCGTGTTACACCCACAAACAAAGCACCACTGCAGCGGTTTTTATATTGCAGCCCTGGAGTGGTGCTTCTAATCTAAGCTCCCGGCTTATACTTACATGCCATCGAGTTCACCTTCTATCACTTCCGCTCTGGTCGGTCTCCACCAGGTTATGACCTTGCGGATCGCTCCAGTGTTTTCTGGAGCAATCTGCAAGTCACAACTCAATGTAAGTCTGCGAGAGCCTCATTCTGGCCTCCTTCCAACTCCCATAGACTTACAATGAGAGTTTATTACTGTTACCTCTGGCTTCTAGCCAATCAAAAGTTATGTTCACAAGATGGCGGATCGAGACATGAGTGGCGCCGTTTAACCTTCCTCTTGTGTTAGCTTTCTGTTACTCTTTCTTATGTTAACGGGTCGGTTTTGACCCGTGTCTTAAATCACCCCTAGGATACCCTAAAAACAGTTATTTATGATACAATTTGTTTCTTACCTCTTAGTTACCTTGTTAGGGTTTCTCATCCATGGAAGGATTAATTTTAACATTTTTGTTGTGGCCCCCTGGGCCTTTCATTTGAGAGCATACCCTTCATTTTCAATATAAAAATATTGTCAAATGAACCTCAAGAGAATAATATAAACTTTAAAAAGTTTGTTATATTATCTGAGTATTACTGAAGGGTTTTAGAACACATTTCTTAAATGTAAAAAAAATATACATATATATTTTATATTATTAACTCTAGTAACATCTATGGTGTTACGGGTCAATTTTTACCCATATCTAACCACATTATGAAAAAGGCAAAAAAACAGATTGTTTTTTTATAGAACTTTAATAAAAATAAAAGATGAAAATTATATTAACATTAATAGCAATAATAATAAAAAGTAGCTTTTCTAGGTCAAACAAACAAACAACAATCAATCAAGCAAATCAAATCAACAGAAATCAAGTACTAGTTTTTAGATGCATTAGTATTTAGTTGCATGTGTGGCAAAAAGTGACACTTTTTGAGTGTTCTTTGCAGAGGTATTTTTGCAGGCAAAGTACGATGTGTTTGTCTATCTGTCCTTATTGCTAGGGCAGACCTGTCATCGCTTTCTTTTAGAATCAGGTGGTCTCACTGGGGTTGTGGCTGTTCTGGTTGATGTTGAGGCAGGGTTGGTTGAGGAGGATGCTGGTGATGATGCTCTTTGTGTTGCTGTGGGTGTAGGCGAAGCACTTGTTGAGCTCTGGAGTTGTCGGACCAAGGCTGCAGCGGCTGGGTCTCCGGGCACTCGTTTTCTTTGGTCAATGTGCGCCTTGACAAGGGATCTTCCTAGTTCCTCAAACAACATCCTCTGCTTGTTTTTTTTCTTTGAATTCCATCCTTGGTGAATGTGGGTCCACAACACAAATGCATTGTATGCTGACACATCAAGGATGTTTGAAAATACAACCATTGGCCATCTCCTAGTCATTCGCTGGCAAGTGTAGGTGGCAGTCAGCTTGTCCAGGTTGTCCACTCCTCCTTTGTTTTTGTTATAGTCCAGGATGATTCTGGGCTTTTTGTCACTTCCTGATGACACAGCTGCATCTTTGTGAAGTGTGAACATCAGTACCACATTCCATCGTTTTTTGGGGCAGTATGAAACAGAAGTGGTGGTGTCTGTAAAAACAAACTTTGAGGAAAGTGGAGTTCTGTCCTTCATCTGCAACAATTCAGCGGGCAGCTCAGGTTTGGGTTTTTTTTCACTGAGCCCACCATGGTGATTTTCCTCCTGAGAAGTTCTAGTCAAAGTTCATAGCTGGTAAAAAAATTGTCACAAGTAATGTGACCCTGTAGTCCAGTAGTCATATCGAGGACTACACGTTTTCCTTGTTTTTTTTCAGGGATGCCGCTTGCAGACTTGCCTGTGTAAATCTGTAGATTCCATGCATAGCTAGTTTTTGCATCACAGGCTGCCCAGATTTTTATTCTGTATTTGCCTGGCTTACTTGGCATGTATTGCTGGAAGGGGCATGTTCCGCGGAAAGGGAGAAATCGTTCGACTACTGTCACCTTTGGCCCTGTGTTGAACATCAGTGGAAGGAGCTGCACCCATTTCTCCCAAACATCCCTGATGGGAGCAAGTTTGTCAGATTTTGTTCTGGTGTCTCTGTTGTCAAATCTGAGGACTCTTGATATCATTTGAAACTTTTGAAGTGACATTGTTGCCCGGAAAATATTCCTGCCTGTCGATGCGTCCCAGAGACTATCAGTGGCCTCATTGCAGGATTTGTACACTCCAGCAAGGAGAAGAACACCAATGTAGGCATCCAGGTCATCATCATGAAGGTCATTCCACATGTTGCCGTGGACTTTTTTTCCTTCAAGGTTTGTCATAGCAATAATGACTTTTTTTATTGACAATGGCATAAACAGATCAAAACATGTCTTGATGTCACTTACTCTTGTCACAGCAAACCTTGTGATCCCAGGGGTCATTTTTATGACATTTGCAGCATCTGCCCTGCCATGTACATCTGGAGGTACTGAGCTCCAACTGATCTTGCCCCTTTTGGATTTGAATCTTTCAGCGGGAGCAGCTTCAGCACCGGTGACCTCCTCATCAGACTGATCAGAACTGTCTGTGTCTTCCGGTTGATACTCTACATCATCTTCCTCCTCAGAAACCTGTTCATCTGTATCAGTTTGCTGCTGTGTGTCCTCTGATTCATTATCATCCAAGATATAAATCGAGAATTTGGCTTGCATGTAATCTTCTCCTCATTGTTGCATGGTGTAAACTGAAGATGTATACTCTGCAAAGTACCAACTGTAAGCTGATTTGGCCATACATGCCTGGACATGTCCCTAACTCAAGTTGTTGGAGGTAGAGCTGGCTGTGGACTGTTGGTTTATATTGTGTTTATGAGTTCAGTTTTGGGACTTATTATTTTTTTTTACTCTTATATTAGACCTGGGTCGAAATTGACCCCAACAACACAAATGTTATAATTGTAATAAGAGCATTTTACAATTTAGTAAAATAGTTTTATTTTATTTTGTTTAAAAATAAGTTCCAGAAAAAGTCAAAAAGTCGATGCAATAAACAAATGTATGTAGAATTTGTATGCATTTAAAACCAAAAACGGGTCGGTCACGACCCTAACACTAGAGGAAGGTTAAAGATAAAGTCGGCATCAGTTAAGTATATTATTAGAGCCAGGAACTTTAGATTAATAGCACCACTCCAGCAATGGAAAAAAAAAAAAAAAGATGGAGTGGTGCCTTACATGTATTTTATTGGGATTTTATTTGATATGCCAACACTAAGTAGTAAGTATTTATGAAGTGTAAAGTAAGTTACATGGTCTTCTAAATATTTTAGAAATTTACAGTAAATATGAAAATTGGGAAAACGTTTTTTATTTTAGGATATTTGCTGCTTCTTTTTTTCTTTTTTCTTGAACAATGCAACTAAGTTATTCTATATATAAACTGAAAAATGGCATTTGATGGCGGACGTGAGCTTAAAAGAAAGCAGCCACGTGCAAAATGAAGCCCTAGATGTGCCAAAGAGAGCATCCCCACAAGGAACATCAGCGTATAGCATAATAACACACAATAATACGTATTTCTCGTATATGTATGCAATGGGATAACAGTTTATCGCCTCTTTTGTGCCAGTTAGAGAAGACAAAAATGAACAGAAATGGAAAGGGATGTACTGTTAGCGGGTGCCACACTTCTGCAAGCATTTGTATGAATGAGTCTTTGGAAGGAATTGTTATTTTCCAGCAAATCTATTTTGTATTCTTGCATTCAATTTTGAAATCGGGGATAGAAACGCCAACATTATAATAATATATAGCTTACTCACAATACCTCCCTCCAAAAAAAGTGAGTCAACTATAAGCTTTCTTTAGTAATGATTTGGAGAGTGTATCTTGAAGCTTACATTTTACATATATCTCAATACAGTGAAAGCAAGATGTTCTTTCACATTTAAATGTGGATTCCCTGTAACAATTCAACTCATTATGAGCGCATGACGGCTTTGCCCATTTCAATAGGCCGGCATTTCTAATCGCTTGTATATGCTATATTTTAATTCAAAGAATCAAAAAGGAAGAGAAGAGCTTCAATCTGAAAGAAATTTTAATGTCTAGTCCTTTCAGAAATACTAGAAATTTAAAATAAGGCAATCGAAGAGAGATTTGCATTGGAAAAGGTTCCTCAAAATATTTGATACACTTCCAAATAACTTAAAAACATTCCTTTTATTTATCTACAAATTAAAGAAAAAAATTATTTTAAATGTTACAATACCGTTCACTTAAAAATGTATTGTTACTAAAAAAAAACTAATATATTTCCATCTATTTTCATCTTTGCCTTGAATAGTCAGATTTTCCATGTCCATAAATGATAAAACAACAAGTAAGACAAAGTTTTGTTTCTATTGCAGAGATCTTAAGACATTTGGCTGGAGGGAGGGAATGGTATAAAGAATAAAAAGAAACTATACTCACCTGTCAAAGGGAGTGTGTCTGCACAAGGAAAGTAAGATTCATCAAATTACATATTTGACTACACAAAGAATAAGAAAGTCAAAAATTATAGTGTCGGCCCAGTGAAAATAATGTGCGTGAAATGAATGTAGATGAGGGAAAGGCCAATTAAACACCTTCTTCACTACCACATCTGCGAAGGAAAATCCATGACATTTGTCTGTTAGGTATGAAGAGATCCAAGATAGGACCAAGTCTTTGATGCCAAGAGATAAGACAATCTGTAGTAGGAGGGAATGATACACTGTGTCGAAGGCAGAGGACAGGTCCGGGAAGAGGAAGACAGTGGTGTCACTTTTCTTTGGCGGTTAGTAGGTCATTAGTGAATTTAGTTAGGGCAGTTTCAGTTGAATGATGCAGTCAGAAACCAGATTGTAACCAGTCAAAGAGGGAGAAGGATGAGAGGTGGGAGGACAGTTAAAGATGTTCTTAGTAGTTTTGAAATCTAACAATAAAGTAGGAGAAAGGGTTAGGGTATGTGCCGACGATCAGGACTCACTGTGTCCTTGACGCAGCGGGTCCTGACCTGCAGGGCCACGAGTCTCCTCCGCAGGAGAACGCTGGAGACCATAGCTGCTCATACCCACGATCAGGGTTCAATGCGCTGCTGTCTTTCGCTTGTGTTCTCCCTACGGAGGGCACGTGAGTATCCACAGCAAACAAGTGACATGCTGTGGCTTGGAAAGCCAAACCAAAGGTCAGTATTTGCAGCAAGAAAAAACAAGCACAGTCAGCACGGGACTTCTATAAATCCCATCCACTATGCTTGTACTGTACAACGCAGCGTTTTGGATGCAGCGAAAACACGCTACATCCCAAAACGCTGCAAACACTGATCGTGTCCACGCACCCTTAATCTTCCACGCAGCCACACAGTCCAAATGATGTAGATCAAATATGAGTTCTTAGTCAACGCGTTTCAAAGTCATTACAGACTTCTTCATCAAAACAATCATCAGGTTATCCCCTACTTTAACGTTGATGGCCTATCCATACAGGTCATCAAAGTCTGATTGACTCACATCAGACACCCGACATCCCCACCGATCAGCTGTTCTCAGTGCCGGCAGCAAAAGTCTGTGGCCAGAAATGCTGAGTTCCAGAGCTTCCCTGTCTGCTGATAGCGGTCAGGTACTACACATCTGCCACCCATTCAAATCAATAGGAGGCAGATCAGAAGACGGGGCAGCTCTGGAACCGAGCCTTTCCGGCCACCTGCTGCCACCGCTAGCACAGGGAACAGCTGATCGTCGGGGATGCCAGGTGTCAGAACCTGGATGATCAGACATTGATGACCAATCCTAAAGATAGGTCATCAATGTTAAAGAAGTGGAAAACCCCTTTAAGAGACTTAACAGGAAAGTAAATCTTCTATATTTCATACATTTCCTCCCTCTGGACAAGTGTTTTGGGAATCAGAAAACCCTTTCAAATAAGGTTAAGTTTAGTTTAAAAAGTGTATGTTTCAAGTAATCCTAAGAATTAAAAAAAAAACCCTTTCATCTGGACAAACATTTCTTGCTTTTCAGTACTGAGAATACAAATAAGTAAAAACATGTGTCATAACCATTCATCTGTAACCAGGCTCCTCAATCATAATATAGTATCAGAATGATAAAATCCAAAAAATAACTAAACCTTGTGCAAAATAAACTTGTTTTACTTGACAATGCAACAGAGTTAGGCTGGCGTCACACAGTACGATCTAGCGTGCGATTGCATGAGCGATCGTACCCGCCCCCGTCGTTTGTGCATCAGGGGCAATTAGTTGCCCGTGGCGCACAAAGTCATTAACCCCCTGTCACACGTACTTACCTCCCGGACGACATCGCTGTGGGCGGCGAACATCCTCTTCCTGAAGGGGGAGGGACGTTCGGCGTCACAGCGATGCCACACAGCGGCCGGCCAATAGAAGCGGAGGGGCGGAGATGAGCGGGACGTAACATCACGCCCACCTCCTTCCTTCCACATTGCCGGCGGGACGCAGGTAAGCTGCAGTTCATCGTTTCCGAGGTGTCACATGGAGCGATGTGTGCTGCCTCAGGAACGATAAACAACCGGAGTACAGAAGGAGGACCGACATTTTGAAAATGAACGACGTGTCAACGAGCAACGATAAAATGAGTATTTTTACTCGTTCACAGTCGTTCGGAGGTGTCACACGGTACGATATGTGAAACGATGCCGGATGTGCGTCACTAACGATGTGACCCCGACGACATATCGCCCGATATATCGTACCGTGTGACGCTGGCATAAGATATATCAAATATATTAAGAGACATGCATCTCCCGTGCCCCACCACAAGTAATATACTCCAGTTGGGGACTGGAGCAGATTTCTGTTTTCTGTTATAACTTAAGGAACTTTTGTGACGATGCTTACATCCAGCCATAGTAGATATCAGCTGATCGTTGGAGGGTGCCCACCATTCTCATATTGATGACCTACCCTACAGATAGGTCATCAACATGTAAGTCACATACAACACTAAGTTGAGCTCCTACTTCAATTCACATACAATTATGGCGAACATGTTCTCTCAACTTCGTTCAGTTTTGCAGTGGATGAAACCTCAAATACACTTTGGAACTCACATAGACCAGAACATTTTTCCAGATCATGATCATCTCATGCTACATACAGAATTTACTGCTTAACTGATTAAATGGATGAATAGCTGGTGCAATTCTACACAGCACTCCAGCTAATAATCTGAAGTGTTACATTATTAGCTATTCCCTAATATATTGTAATTAGCTGAATACAGACATAGGGCACAGCAGAGATGCAGCCTACTTACAGACTGCAGTGCGTCTGTGGAATGAAATTCACCATAACTCACTCACTTTATGGTCAGCTACAGAAAGGAAATTGCTACAAATGTTCTGCAAATGTATCACAAAACCACATGAATAGTTTATATGTTTGGTCGGAGTCTTAAAAATAGTCTGTCAGCACAAAATGACTGTTCAAACCAAGCACAGCACATTCAGGCTACATAATCACAATGAGCTTTCAGTGAGTTTTTGATGTTGCAGACCTTCTGCACCTATTATGTTAATTACTTGTGTTTTTTAACATGTTTTTATTGCATTTTTGACACTCCGATTTTTGTTTCTTGTTGGTATGTCAGGATTTTTGATACTTTCTGGTATTTGGCTTTGACTAAACTGTATTGATATACAGCCTTGTTTGCTCTGGCTTCGTTCCGGGGGTCACGCCGCCATATCTTGGTGCTGCTGCCTCAGAGACGCCGCCAGTGATATTTGTGGCTCTGCTGCGGCTCCGTTCCTGTGAGACATGCTCTGGTTCTTGTCCTGCTACCCGATACTGTTTGTCTTAACCTCCGCTCCCCTTCCTGACCTGACTTTCATCTCTCTTGCCTGACCTGACCTCCATTTCCCTGGACTGTCCTTATCTCCTTCCCTTCTACCAGTCCATTTGTCCATACCTCCCTGCCCTCCGGTCTCCTGTCCTGTCGTGTGTTCCTCACGTCCTAACCTGTGCTTTATTGCTCTCCCGGTATCCGACCTCGGCTGTTCTTTGAGTTTAAGCTGGGATGTCACGTCGGTACCGAGGAGAAAACAAGCCAGACCCTGACTAAATCGACTATCCCGGCTCTTATCAGCAACCTCTAGTGGGCTTCTGTCTAAAGGCCCCGTCACACTAAGCAACATCGCTAGCAACATTGCTGCTAACGAACAACTTTTGTGACATAGCAGCGATGTTGCTAGTGATGTCGCTGTGTGTGACATTCAGCAACAACCTGGCCCCTGCTATGAGGTCGTTGGTTGTTGCTGAATGTCCTGGGCCATTTTTTAGTTGTTGCTGTCCCGCTGTGAAGCACAGATCGCTGTGTGTGACAGCGAGACAGCAACAACTAAACAGTAACCACAGTAAACATCGGGTAACCAAGAAGCCCTTACCTTGGTTACCCGATATTTACCTTCGTTACCAGCCTCCGCCGCTCTCACTGTCAGTGCCGGCTCCTGCTCTGTGCACATGTAGCTGCAGGACACATCGGGTTAATTAACCCGATGTGTGCTGTAGCTAGGAGAGCAGGGAGCCAGCGCAAAGCAGTGTGCGCTGCTCCCTGCTCTGTGCACATTTAGCTGCAGTACACATCGGGTAATTAACCCGATGTGTGCTGTAACTAGGAGAGCAGGGAGCCAGCGCTCAGTGTGCGCTGCTCCCTGCTCTCTGCACGTGTAGCTGCGTGCGCTGGTAACCAAGGTAAATATCGGGTTGGTTACCCGAAATTTACCTTAGTTACCAAGCGCAGCATCTTCCACGCGGCGCTGGGGGCTGGTCACTGGTTGCTGGTGAGCTCACCAGCAACTCGTGTAGCGATGCTCCAGCGATCCCTGCCAGGTCAGGTTGCTGGTGGGATCGCTGGAGCGTCGCAGTGTGACATCTCACCAGCAACCTCCTAGCAACTTACCAGCAATCCCTATCGTTGTTGGGATCGCTGGTAAGTTGTTTAGTGTGACTGGACCTTAACTATACTCAGGAGTTCTTTTATGACCCAAATCCCCGTGCCCCCTAGTGATAGCTTCACAATACGTTTCCACAACGGAAACACCAAAATAGTGCTGGGGAGTTTTGTACTTGCAATTTTGCTGCATCAAGTGCAAGTCTATGGGGAAAATCTGCACAGAAAAAACTCATCGTAACCGCAAGAGAAAATCACATGTTGCAGATTTGAAACATGCACAGCGGGTGAGTTTACACTGTGTATAAAAAAAAAGCACAGCGGGCAGGAGATTTCTATAAATCCCATCCACTTTGCTGGAACTATAAGATGCTGTATTTCTGATGCAGAAAAATATGCAGGGTCAAAATCTCACTAAAAGCTTATAGTGGGCACACGGCCTTAAGCCACATGCACACATTGAGCATTTGATGAGGTTTTTTTCCCCTCAGTATTTGTAAGCCAAAACCAGGAGTGGGTAATTAATCCAGAAGTGGTGCTCGTGTTTCTATTAGACTTTTCCTCTGATTGTTCCACTCCTGGTTTTTGCTACAAATACGGAGGTAAAAACTCACCAAATACTGAACGTGTGCACGTGGTCTTAAGCGGGCTTTACACGCTACGATATCGTTAATGAATTATCGTCGGGGTCACGTTGTTTGTGACGCACATCCGGCATCATTAACCATATCGCAGTGTGTGACACTTATGAGCGACCTTAAACGATCGCAAGAGCGGCCAAAATCGTTTGCCGCAAAGAGGTCGTCCTAAAACAAAAAATCATTTTCTGCTTATTAGCGATGTTGTTCGTCGTTCCTGCGGCAGCACACATCGCTGTGTGTGACACCGCAGGAGCGACAAATATCTCCTTACCTGCCTCCACCGGCAATGCGGAAGGAAGGAGGTGGGCGGGATGTTACGTCCCGCTCATCTCCACCCCTCCGCTTCTATTGGACGTCTGCAGTGTGACGTCGCTGTGATGCCGCACGACCCACCCCCCTTAAAAAGGAGGCGGTTCACCAGCCAGAGCGACGTCGCAGGGCAGGTAAGTCCGTGTGATGGGGGTAAGCGAGGTTGTGCAGCACAAGCAGCGATTTGCCCGTGTTGCACAAACGGCGGGGGCGGGTACGATTGCTTGCGATTTCGCTAGCGAGATCGCAGCGTGTAAAGCCCGCTTTAGTGTCCAAATCTATAAATGATAGTTTATTCCAATATGATAATGAGGTGCCCAAAGCACCCTAGACATGGTGGAGCAGGTCAATGCACCTCTGCATTTACTTTACCTTTTTACCTCCATTAACAACTCTAGCTTTAAAGAGCAAGAGAAGGGCAGAGATCGATAGAAAACATGAAGGTGGGATGGTGCACTGAACTGGTCAACAGCTCCAAGGATGAACCGAGCGCCTCATTAGCATATCTGAATAAAGAACTATTTCTGGCAACTGACGCAAAGGATTTGTACACCAATGTTATGTCTTTACAAGGTGGTGTGCTTTGTTTGAACAGTCATTTTTTTGTTCTGACAGCCTCCTTTTAATGCTACCAACAAATTTACAGAATGTACTTACCAAGGTCAGTGTTTGGACCTGCAAGAAGCTGTCTAAACTTTTCTAGGCGAAAAGCTTCTCTTTCAGATAACCCAGCAGTGGTCAAGGAGACCTGGTCATTGGACTTGCCCATAGGGATTGTAGATGGCTGGTATGGTACC
This sequence comes from Anomaloglossus baeobatrachus, assembly GCF_048569485.1. Classification (NCBI taxonomy): domain Eukaryota; kingdom Metazoa; phylum Chordata; class Amphibia; order Anura; family Aromobatidae; genus Anomaloglossus; species Anomaloglossus baeobatrachus. Next base: position 359,000,375 of record NC_134356.1, read on the forward strand.
GACTGCTGTCTCTGCAGTGAATGCTTCTCACCTGTAACAACAAGTATGGAAATGTATGCTTAGTTAAGAAGAAAGACATTGCTGTAGCCAAGCTGTGGAACATTAGGATCACGTAAATACGGTAGTTATACGTAAATACAAAACTAGGACATAAATCTCTCTTATGCTGAAGGAACACAAGGGACCATCCAATCTCTAGGGGTCCAAAGGAGCAACAAATATCGCAAAAGCAGATGTCTAGGGCAGGAAATTTGCCTAAAGTATTTGTACCATAGCTAGATGTTATGGCCAATAGCCTAAAGGAGCTTACTATCACTATGTTCCCGTAATTAATAAATATTCATTATGACATGATATCCATCAACAATCTAAAAGAGTTGTGACTCCCACTCAGGTAGACCTGGCACAGCCATGTAGCACTTATGTGTAATGATTCATTAAAAGTAATACTAGACTCGGCTTTAAGGCTCATTCAGACATCAGCACTTTTTCCGATCCGCATTTTATCTTTTTTTTTTTAGATCAGAATTAGTCAGTGTGTCAGTTTTTATCAGTCAGAATTTTCATAGGTTTTTCTTGTACGAATACATAAATAAATAAAACAAAAAAAAATGGAAAGTTAATCAAGCATCTATCAAACAGTCCATACAGAACAGGATATGGATGGAATTGCTATCTGATTTTACTCAGGACCCATTAACTTGTATTCGGGAGTTTGAGCCATAAGTTTTACAAACTAGGATAAAGGTGGTGTCACACACAGCGACAAAGACAACGACGTCGCTGCTACGTCACCATTTTCTGTGACGTTGCAGCGACGTCCCGTCGCTGTCGCTGTGTGTGACATCCAGCAACGACCTGGCCCCTGCTGTGAGGTCGCCGGTCGTTGCTGAATGTCCAGCTTCATTTTTTGGTCGTCACTCTCCCGCTGTGACACACACATCGCTGTGTGTGACAGCGAGAGAGCGACGAAATGAAGCGAGCAGGAGCCGGCACTGGCAGCTGCGGTAAGCTGTAACCAGCGTAAACATCGGGTAACCAAGGGAAGACCTTTCCCTGGTTACCCGATATTTACCTTAGTTACCAGCCTCCGCTCTTGCTGCCAGTGCCGGCTCCTGCTCTGTGCACATGTGGCTGCAGTACTCATCGGGTAATTAACCCGATGTATACTGTAGCAAGGAGAGCAAGGAGCCAGCGCTAAGCAGTGCGCGCGGCTCCCTGCTCTCTGCACTGTGACATGTAGCTGCAGCACACATCGGGTTAATTAACCCGATGTATACTGTAGCAAGGAGAGCAAGGAGCCAGCGCTAAGCAGTGCGCGCGGCTCCCTGCTCTCTGCACTGTGACATGTAGCTGCAGCACACATCGGGTTAATTAACCCGATGTATACTGTAGCAAGGAGAGCAATGAGCCAGCGCTAAGCAGTGCGCGCGGCTCCCTGCTCTCTGCACTGTGACATGTAGCTGCAGCACACATCGGGTTAATTAACCCGATGTGTACTGTAGCTAGGAGAGCAAGGAGCCAGCGCTAAGCGCGGCTCCCTGCTCTCTGCACATGTAGCACAGCGACGTTATGATCGCTGCTTCTGCTGTGTTTGACAGCTAAGCAGCGATCATAACAGCGACTTACAAGGTCGCTGTTACGTCACCGAAAATGGTGACGTAACAGCGACGTCGTTGTCGCTGTCGCTTAGTGTGAACCCAGCTTTAGTCTCCGTGATTTTCTGCTGATCAGTAGGTCCACAAAAATGTACACATGTGAACAGCCCCATAGACTATGATGTTCTGTGAAAAACACGGATAGTACTCATAAGAGAAAATCCGACGTCTGAACGAGCCCTTCCCCAGTGAAAACAGTTTATTCCCAAATGTGCAATAATGGACTGACCACCAGGCTGTCTTCTGAGACAATACTTTAGTAGCTCAGTAATCAGGAGCTGCTAAATGGTTAAAACGGTGGTCTGGCACTTACAATATCCTTCGTAAATATCTATATTTACCCTTTAACCACTTTTGTAATTATCTTCACACAACACCCTTCACTCCTCCCTATCTAGCTAATCCCTAAATGTATTTATTTATTTTTCACACTGCACTTCTTGTGCCGTTTCATTTGAGAGGAGTCACAAAAGGCTGGGGTAGCACCCATTCTCTACAGAGTCGATCGCCCTTCCCGAAACAGGACGTCACCAGAAGGTGGCAGTGCAGTTACTTACGCCATTCCCTTTAAATATATCCTGAATCCATAATGATAGACACTGTGGGAGATGTGAGTACAATGCCGGCACTTTTCTCCTATCTCTATCAGTACCGTATCTTCTATGAAAGAAGACCTCATCAGCACCACCCTCACATCTCCCACAGCATCTATCACCATAGATCCAGGAGATCCTCAGGGGGCGATGATGCAAAAAGCTAGTAACTAACTGCAGCGCTGTCACCTGGGGATGTCCTGTTCCAGGAGGCGCGAAGGATGCTGCAGAGAGTGAGTGCAGCCCCAGCTTCTTGTAACATCACTTCTCCCAACACAATGTCATAGGAAGTGCAGTAAATATAAACACATTTAGGGAGTAGTTAAAAAGAGAGAAGTATAGGGAATTGTATAGTAAAAGATAATTACTAAAAAGTGTGTAGGGTGTAAGGATAGATATTTACAAAATACATTTTAGGTGCTAGATGACCCCTTTAATTGAAGGGAAGCCAAAATAACTGGTCATCCACTTGTAAAGCTATATTCACACATTGCGATTTTTGCAGTCTGTTTTTTTTCCCTTTTTTTATGCAAATTAAAAGCTGATTTATTCAGCACAAGCAAAACCAATGAGATTTCAGAAATCATAAACATGCTTTGGTTTTTTCCTACCTGAATTGAGAACTGTATTATTTTTTAAATCTGTATCATGACAATTCTTTCAGTATTTTTTCAGCATTCTTTCACCCATAGAAAGTAACAAGAAAATGCAAAAATGCAGCAAATAATACAACCATGCATTTTCCAGAGTTTTTGAGGAAACATAACGGTCTTAAGGGGGCTTTACACGCTGCGACATCGCTAATGCGGAGTCGTTGGGGTCACGGAATTTGTGACGCACATCCGGCCGCATTAGCGATGTTGCTGCATGTGACACCGATGAGCGATTTTGCATCGTTGCAAAAACGTGCAAAATCGCTCATCGGTGACATGGGGGTCCATTCTCGATTATCGTTACTGCAGCAGTAACGATGTAGTTCGTCGCTCCTGCGGCAGCACACATCGCTATGTGTGACGCCGCAGGAACGAGGCAGCTCTCCTTACCTGCCTCCCGGCCACAATGCGGAAGGAAGGAGGTGGGCGGGATGTTACGTCCCGCTCATCTCCGCCCCTCCGCTGCTATTGGGCGGCCGCTCAGTGACGTCGCTGTGATGCCGCACGGACCGCCCCCTTAGAAAGGAGGCGGTTCGCCCGTCACAGCGACGTCGCCGGGCAGGTAAGTATGTGTAACGGGTCTGGGCGATGTTCTGCGGCACGGGCAGCGACTTGCCCGTGTCGCGCAACAGATGGGGGCGGGTACCCACGCTAGCGATATCGGGACCGATATCGCAGCGTGTAAAGTAGCCTTTAGGCTCTTAGGCTGCACCACATCAGCGGTATTCTGCCACAATGCCGGATCCGTCAGAAATGCGGTACACTGCAATACAGTTAGGCTATGTGCGCACTAGAGCTTTTTACCCGCGGATTTACCCGCGGATTTGCCGCGGAAATTTCTTGAGAAATGTCTGCAATCTTTGTGCAGACATTTCCCAGCAAATTCTATGGAAAAAAAAAATAGCTGTGAGCACTGGTACGGATTTTTCTCAAGAAATTTCCGCGAGAAGAATTTCTCGAGAAACTTTCTTGAGAAAATGAACATGTCCATTATTTCCGCAGGTACCCTGCGGATTTCGGCAGTACAGCCTGCAGAAATCCGCAGGGAACCACCCGCGGGAAAATCGCGGCTATTCCGCGGCAAATCCGCATGCGGATTTGGTGCGGATTTTTTCCGGAGGTCCGGAAATCTTTCACTCCCAGAAGTTTCTCGAGAAATTTTCTTGAGAAACTTCACATTTCTAGTGCGCACATAGCCTTAGATGGCATCGCTGCAAGATAAGGTCACAGGCGGCCGCATGTGGCCCCAGGTAACCTTATCTTACCGCGATGCCATTTAACTGTATTGACCTGTACAGCATTTCTGACGGATCCGGCATTGTGGCAGAATACCGCTGATGTGAAGCCAATCTTACACATGTACTGTAGATAATATCACATATAATTTACAAAAAAAAACCTCAGCAAATTTGTTAGAGACAACAACATAAAAAAACACAGCAAAACCTGCTTTCTGTAAGTAGCATCTCTTTACTGCCAAGACAGAAGGTTTTATCTGCAGGGAAACAAAAAGCTGAAAAAAGCAACATAGGCTTACTTAGGCAAAAATGTTTTGATTTGTTATTTTGTTTTCTTTTTTTAATGCACATAAAGAAAAAAAAAAATCACATGATTTAAATACTATGTCACAAATGCCTAAAGCAGAAATCATCTTTCACAAATATAAGAAATAATAAGACACATAGCGTCTGGAGCCTCTCAATGGCTGATCTGTGGTTAATGATTTACACTAGTTTTACTAAAAATGCAAGGGACATTCTTAAGCTGGGGTCACACTAAACGACAGCGACAACGACGTCGCTGTTACGTCACCATTTTCTGTGACGTAGCAGCGACCTTGTAAGTCACTGTTATGATCGCTGCTTAGCTGTCAAACACAGCAGCCGAAGCAGCGATCATAACATCGCTACATGTGTAGAGAGCAGGGAGCCGCGCGCACTGCTTAGCGCTGGCTCCTTGCTCTCCTAGCTACAGTACACATCGGGTTAATTAACCCGATGTGTACTGCAGCTACATGTCACAGTGCAGAGAGCAGGGAGCCGCGCACAGTGCTTAGCGATGGCTCCTTGCTCTCCTAGCTACAGTGCATATAGGGTTAATTACCCGCTGTGTACTGCAGCTACATGTGCACAGAGCAGGAGCCGGCACTAGCAGCAAGAGCGGCGGAGGCTGGTAACGAAGGTAAATATCGGGTAACCAGGGAAAGGTCTTCCCTTGGTTACCCGATGTTTACAGTGGTTACAGCTTTCCGCAGCTGCCAGATGCCGGCTCCTGCTCCCTGCTCGCTTCATTTCGTCGCTCTCTCGCTGTCAAACACAGCGATGTGTGCTTCACAGCGTGAGAGCGACGACGAAAAAATGAAGCAGGACATTCAGCAACGAGCAACGACAGCGTAGTGGCCCTCCAGTACCGACCCGGGGAACCAACTGGAAACCGGAGCACACAGGGGGGTACTCAGACCCTGAACGAGGTCCAGAAGCCACTGGAGTCAAATCTACTGATTGCGGTATATAGGTCCTTTCCCACCCAAGTCCCGACTGAAGACAACAGCCCACCGAGGGGGATAGAAAGCCACCGCACAGGCAGAGAGATTCCACGGACCAGCATCTGCGGTGTAACAGGCTCCTCCGACATACACAAATCCGGGGAGCGGACTCACGTTGCTGAAGCAAAGGCAGTCTACACATTCACAACACGGTGCAGAAGAAAGGCCAAGACCACCGAACCGGGTGGGGGACCAGACGCAGCCGGCTGCAGGCACCAATCACCATCAACTTTGTTTACCAGAGACTTGTGTGTGTCAATAACTGTGAGTACAACAGTGCTATCCGGCAGCGTGCCGCCCTGCACCGCCCGGCTAATCTCCCCAACGGGCCCCGGGGCCATCATCCCTGCCCACGGAGGGGTTAACATCTAGCTGCATAACCATCTCCCCCGGGTGCCCCGTAACTGCAGCGGTGGTGTCTACACCTTCACCACGTCCTGTGGGTGGCGTCACGAACTTAAACACGGCTCCGGCCATACACCAACCTACCACCCCCCTAAGTAGCGCCAGCACCCTTTCAGAGCGACGTGACCCCCAGTCCGGAGGCGCTCGAGCCACCCACCAACGAGCCCGGATCAAAACAGCTCGGCTGCAGCCGAGCGCGGGGTGGTACACTCGGTACTTGTAATGCGCCATTGGATACTCGAATGGGCACGACTCGAGTACCCAAGTATAACAGAAGTCAATGGGGATCTCAAGCATTTTTCCAGGAAATCTTCTAGAAAAATGCTTGAGATTACCATTGCCAGTATATCCATTAGGGCTCTTTTCCACTTGCGATTTTCATGTGCGAGTGCGTTCCGATAAACATCGGATTGCACTCACAGGTGTTAAATCAATGAGGCAGTGTCCTCTTTCCTTATATTTCTCGACACGAATCGTGCTCTTGGTGGAATCGCAGCATGCTGCGTTTTGCAGCGAATCTCGGCTCACGCACCCTCATACAAGCCTATGGGAGTGTGTGAAACATTACACTGCACTCACATGTTATGCGACTGCAGTGCGATATATACAGAGGCAGACAGCGGAGGAGATGGGGACAAGGAGCTCCCTCCTTCTTTTCTGAGGCTTCTCCGAGGCTCCGCATCAGTCGAATGACCCTCGGCTGACGCACGCAGCAGAGGATCATTAGCATAACGCTTCCGATGCTCTCGCATCAGAAGAGGTACGCAAGTGGAAGAGGGATCTTATACTCTTTACTCGAGTTGCATCTGTCCAAGCGTCCAACTTGCTCGTTTAGCATACCGAGCACCTGAGCATGGTAGTGCTAAGTTATCACTAATTAGAACTTCGTTTTCATGCAGAAATAATGTTCCCGTTTGTCAGGTATGAAGTTGACAATGTTCTATTCACAAACTATGACTGTTTATGTGAATGAACATTTAATGGCATCTTCCAAGAAAAAAAAATGTTTTGATAGACATACTGTTAGGCTACATGCGCACGCTGCTTCTTTTTCGTGTTCACAAACTGCAGCCAAAACTGCAGCCAAAACTGCAGCCAAAACTGCACCTTGTCAGAGAGAGCCTGGAAATGTCACAAAAAATGTAGGTGCTTTTTTGGTGCATTTTTGCTGCTTTTTTGGTGCGTTTTTGGCTGCAGTTTTGTCAACAATTGTTTCATGTATTTTTCAGTTCAAACAAGCCCATAAAGCTTGTTGAATTGGAAAAAAAAATAAATTAGAAATAAATAAATAATTAAAAAAAACGGCGTGCGGTCCCCCCAATTTTAAAACCAGCCAGATAAAGCCATACGGCTGAAGGCTGGTATTCTCAGGATGGGGAGCTCCACGTTATGGGGAGCCCCCCACCCTAACAATATCAGCCAACAGCCGCCCAGAATTGCCGCATACATTAGATGCGACAGTTCTGGGACTGTACCCGGCTCTTCCCGATTTACCCTGGTGCGTTGGCAAATCGGGGTAATAAGGAGTTATTGGCAGCCCATAGCTGCCAATAAGTCCTAGATTAATCATGTCAGGCGTCTATGAGATACCTTCCATGATTAATCTGTAAATTACAGTAAATAAACACACACACACGAAAAAATCCTTTATTAGAAATAAAAAACACAAACACATTCCCTCATTACCAATTTATTAACCCCGACAAAGCCCTCCTTGTCCGGCGTAATCCAGCATGCTCCAGCGTCGCATCCAGCAGTGCTGCATGGAGGTGACCGGAGAAGCAGCAGACACCGCCGCTCCGGTCACCTCCACGCAGCTAATGAAGACAATAGCGCGATCAGCTGAGCTGTCACCGAGGTTACCCGCTGTCACTGGATCCAGCGGTGGCCGCGAGTAACCTCTGACAGCTCAGCTGATCGCGCTACAGCGTGGAGCCGGCGGCAGGAGCGTGGAGCCAGCGGCAGGAGCGTGGAGCCGGCGGCAGGAGCGTGGAGCCGGCCGGCGGCAGCAGCGTGGAGCCGGCCGGCGGCAGGAGCGTGGAGCCGGCCGGCGGCAGGAGCGTGGAGCCGGCCGGCGGCAGGAGCGTGGAGCCGGCCAGCGGCAGGAGCGTGGAGCCCGGGACTGTCAGCGGCGGCGGCGGTGGCGGTGAGAGGGGTCCATCATCTCCCCTGTGCGGGGACCGCGGTACTTCGGGGAACACGGGGAGGACGGGACTATCAGCGGCGACGGCAGCATCAAGAGGGACAAATCAATGTTTTCAGCTGCCAATGTCCATCCCCCTCTCGCTGCCGCTGCTGATAGTCCCCGTCCTCCACATCATCTCCCCTGGGGACAGCGGTACTTCGGGGAACACGTGGAGGACGGGACGGGACGGGACCACTTGCCTGACCTCACTTCCTGACAAATCACCTGCGTTTTTGCTAGCAAAAACGCAGGTAAAAGGCAGGTAAAATGCACCACTTTTGATTAGCATGCATTTTTCCTGCGTTTTTGATGCCCTCATTGATTTCAATGGGTGACAAATGTTGACAAAAACGCAGGAAGAATGAACATGGTGCATTTTTTTTGTCACAAACTTTTGACAAAAAAAACGCTGACAAATAAACTGCAGTGTGCGCATGACAAATCTGACTTCTCATAGACTTTGCTGGGAAGTCAGATGTCAGAAAGTTCTGCTGACAAAACTGCAGCCAAAAAAGCAGCAAAAAAGCAGGAAAAAAAGCAGCGTGCGCATGTAGCCTAAGGCTATGTGCGCACTAGGCGTTTTTTTCATGCTGCGTTTTTATGTGCGTTTTTGTCTAAAAAACGCACCCGCGGCTAAAAAAACGCGGCAAAAACGCATGCGTTTTTGCCGCGATTTGGTGCGTTTTTTGCTGCGTTTTTGCTCACTGCGTTTTTAATCAGTGCACAATGCCATTAAAGATTGTTGATGAAAAAAAAAAAAAAAAAAAGGTCTGATGTCATTTCCTTCTTCAAAATGTTCATTGTATGCAGGAGAGCAGACAGCAGCTGCAGAACTACAAGTCTCAGCATCCTCCATTCACTAGTGTATGCAGGAGAGCAGACAGCAGCTGCAGAACTACAAGTCTCAGCATCCTCCATTCACTAGTGTATGCAGGAGAGCAGACAGCAGCTGCAGGACTACAAGTCTCAGCATCCTCCATTCACTAGTGAATGCAGGAGAGCAGACAGCAGCTGCAGGACTACAAGTCTCAGCATCCTCCATTCACTAGTGTATGCAGGAGAGCAGGCAGCAGCTGCAGGACTACAAGTCTCAGCATCCTCCATTCACTAGTGTATGCAGGAGAGCAGACAGCAGCTGCAGAACTACAAGTCTCAGCATCCTCCATTCACTAGTGTATGCAGGAGAGCAGGCAGCAGCTGCAGAACTACAAGTCTCAGCATCCTCCATTCACTAGTGTATGCAGGAGAGCAGGCAGCAGCTGCAGAACTACAAGGCTCAGCAGCCTCCATCCAGGACTGTATGCAGTTTTTTGCCCAAAAAGAAAAAAAAATGACATGGGCTTCGCCATATTTTTCTATGCTAGCCGGGTACAGCAGGCAGATACGGGCTGCCCCCAACCCCCAGCTGCCTATTTGTACCCGGCTGGGAACCAAAAATATAGAGAAGCCCTTTTTTTTTAATTATTTCATGAAATAATTAAAAAAAAAAAATGACGTGGGCTTCGCCTAATTTTTGAGTCCAGCCGGGTACAACTAGGCAGCTGGGGATTGGAATCCACAGTGCAGGGTGCCCATGCTTTCTGGGCACCCCCACTGCGAATTGCAGTCCGCAGCCACCCCAGAAAATGGCGCTTTCATAGAAGCGCCATCTTCTGGCGCTGTATCCAACTCTTCTAGCTGCCCTGATGCCGGGTGGCTAGCTAGGTAATAATGGAGTTAGGGCTAGCTGTATATTATCAGCTAGCCCTAAGCCCGAAATTCATGGTGTCACGCCAATATTAGACATGGCCACCATGAATTTCTAGTAATGATAAAAAAAAAACACAACACACAGAAAAATATTTTTATTAGAAATAAAACACAACACAATTAGTGACTCCATCTTTATTGAAATTAACCCCCCTCCGCAGTAATCCTGGGTCAGGGTCCCGCGCCGTCCAATCTGGATCCAATATCATCTGATCGGTTTGCTGGAAGGCAAAGCGATCAGATGATGTGTCAGGTTCAAAAGCCTGAATCCCATCACACATCAGCTGATTGTATAAAAGCCGGTTATACAATCAGCTGATGCATCACTAGAAAAAAAAAAATAATAATACTCACTTATGTGCTCTGCTGATGACCGGCAGCTCCTGGAGCGATCGATTGGACAGGAGTCTGATCCCGTCCGATCGCTGCAGCAGCTGCCGGTAATCAGCTGATCCAGCTGATGAAGTCCCCTGACGGCAGGATCAGCTGATAGCCGGCCGGGCAGGAAAAAGCCGGCGAGACTACGATCAGCTGATGCGTCAGGTGACTGCATCAGGTGATCCCTCGCCAGGTCCTGCAAGCAAGGTCCTGCCGGCCGGGGAGACTGCACACAGCCAGAGCGGCGGGACCGGGAGGAGCTGGGAGCGGGCATTGCACCGGACCCTTCAGACAGGTGAGTATATATGACATTTTTTTATTTTTCTACTGTTCACTTTGGTTTTCGCCGCTGCCTCCACCTCCCGCCCAGACATGGCGCCGCACGGAGCTGACATGCACAGGACGGGAGGTGGAGGAAGCGGTGACGGTACCGGGAGGATTCATGCTTCTGTGTTTACCAACAGAAGGAATCCTCTTCCTGTACACGTCACTGTAGTGCCCACCCCTTGCGTGTATAGCTGCGTTTTTAGTCATAGAAACGCGGCTATATGCGTTTTTCATTGCGTTTTTAACATCTCATTGAATTCAATGAGTGAAAAACGCAGTGAAAAACGCAGAAATAATTGACATGCTGCGTTTTTGTGGTCACCACAAAAACGCAGCTAAAAAAAAACGCTGTGTGGGGACAGCACTTATGAAAACCCATTGACATTGCTGGGGAAGCAATGTCACTGCGTTTTCAGCACAAAAACGCGGTAAAAAACGCCGCTAAAAACGCGGCAAAAACGCCTAGTGCGCACATAGCCTTAGGCTACATGCGCACGCTGCTTTTTTTCCTGCTTTTTTGCTGCTTTTTTGGCTGCAGTTTTGTCAGCAGAACTTTCTGACATCTGACTTCCCAGCAAAGTCTATGAGAAGTCAGATTTGTCATGCGCACACTGCAGTTTATTTGTCAGCGTTTTTTTTGTCAAAAGTTTGTGACAAAAAAAATGCACCATGTTCATTCTTCCTGCGTTTTTGTCAACATTTGTCACCCATTGAAATCAATGAGGGCATCAAAAACGCAGGAAAAATGCATGCTAATCAAAAGTGGTGCATTTTACCTGCCTTTTACCTGCGTTTTTGCTAGCAAAAACGCAGGTGATTTGTCAGGAAGTGAGGTCAGGCAAGTGGTCCCGTCCCGTCCCGTCCTCCACGTGTTCCCCGAAGTACCGCTGTCCCCAGGGGAGATGATGTGGAGGACGGGGACTATCAGCAGCGGCAGCGAGAGGGGGATGGACATTGGCAGCTGAAAACATTGATTTGTCCCTCTTGATGCTGCCGTCGCCGCTGATAGTCCCGCCCTCCCCGTGTTCCCCGAAGTACCGCGGTCCCCGCACAGGGGAGATGATGGACCCCTCTCACCGCCACCGCCGCTGACAGTCCCGGGCTCCACGCTCCTGCCGCCGGCCGGCTCCACGCTCCTGCCGCCGGCCGGCTCCACGCTCCTGCCGCCGGCCGGCTCCACGCTGCTGCCGCCGGCCGGCTCCACGCTCCTGCCGCCGGCCGGCTCCACGCTCCTGCCGCCGGCCGGCTCCACGCTCCTGCCGCCGGCCGGCTCCACGCTGCTGCCGCCGGCCGGCTCCACGCTCCTGCCGCCGGCCGGCTCCACGCTCCTGCCGCCGGCCGGCTCCACGCTCCTGCCGCCGGCCGGCTCCACGCTCCTGCCGCCGGCTCCACGCTCCTGCCGCTGGCTCCACGCTCCTGCCGCCGGCCGGCTCCACGCTCCTGCCGCCGGCCGGCTCCACGCTCCTGCCGCCGGCCGGCTCCACGCTCCTGCCGCCGGCCGGCTCCACGCTCCTGCCGCCGGCTCCACGCTCCTGCCGCTAGCTCCACGCTCCTGCCGCCGGCTCCACGCTGTAGCGCGATCAGCTGAGCTGTCAGAGGTTACTCGCGGCCACCGCTGGATCCAGTGACAGCGGGTAACCTCGGTGACAGCTCAGCTGATCGCGCTATTGTCTTCATTAGCTGCGTGGAGGTGACCGGAGCGGCGGTGTCTGCTGCTTCTCCGGTCACCTCCATGCAGCACTGCTGGATGCGACGCTGGAGCATGCTGGATTACACCGGACAAGGAGGGCTTTGTCGGGGTTAATAAATTGGTAATGAGGGAATGTGTTTGTGTTTTTTATTTCTAATAAAGGATTTTTTCGGGTGTGTGTGTTTATTTACTGTAATTTACAGATTAATCATGGAAGGTATCTCATAGACGCCTGACATGATTAATCTAGGACTTATTGGCAGCTATGGGCTGCCAATAACTCCTTATTACCCCGATTTGCCAACGCACCAGGGTAAATCGGGAAGAGCCGGGTACAGTCCCAGAACTGTCGCATCTAATGTATGCGGCAATTCTGGGCGGCTGTTGGCTGATATTGTTAGGGTGGGGGGCTCCCCATAACGTGGAGCTCCCCATCCTGAGAATACCAGCCTTCAGCCGTATGGCTTTATCTGGCTGGTTTTAAAATTGGGGGGGACCGCACGCCGTTTTTTTTAATTATTTATTTATTTCTAATTTATTTTTTTTTCCAATTCAACAAGCTTTATGGGCTTGTTTGAACTGAAAAATACATGAAACAATTGTTGACAAAACTGCAGCCAAAAACGCACTAAAAAAGCAGCAAAAATGCACCAAAAAAGCACCTACATTTTTTGTGACATTTCCAGGCTCTCTCTGACAAGGTGCAGTTTTGGCTGCAGTTTTGGCTGCAGTTTTGGCTGCAGTTTGTGAACACGAAAAAGAAGCAGCGTGCGCATGTAGCGAAATGTTTATGACTAAACCCGAGAAAACTCAAAAAGATGTGAGAACCTGCCCTGTGATAATTTCAAGACACTCACAATAAATCACCACAGACAGAGAAAGTGTGAAAAGCTCAAGACCTTCTTAGAGTTGCCATAAGCAACTATATAATCAAGATAAGCAAGACTGTCAAACGCCAGGCGTACTGCATGCATCATGTGGTGTATGAAAAACAGGACAGTCAGCGACAGCGGAGAACAAAGTAGAGATGAAAGTCTTTACTTAAAGGAAGTTTTCTTTACATTCAAGGCAAACTTATTATAAGTTATATGCTCCTTTAAGAATAAGTAAAAAGTAAACTGTAGTAGTACATGTAAATAACATATAAAAGCCATCCCAACGCAGCAAGGTGTACCCTGTCAGTATGGTCCTAGTCCATTATTAAAACCTTACCGTGTGTCAGTGTTGCTTCTTACCCTTAATCCCATTGATGTCATTGACACAAGGTTAGGTGTTAATACTAGAGTAGAACATTCCCAATGGGTACACCTTGTCTCGGAGGGATGGCTTTTACGCTTTTTGATCAGTGTTAACTAAGTGCCCTATGTTATTTACCGGTACAACTAAGTGCCCTATGTTATTTACGGGTACAACTAAGTGCCCTATGTTATTTACGTGTACTACTATTATTTACTTATCATAGGGTATATGCTCATTTTGTGTTTTCCTTTTGGGTTTAGTCTATGAAATGGCCACAGTGTGAACGTGTACCAACTTATGTTCTTGCTCATTTTTTTGTTTATTCTTTATTCTTAACCCCTTCACAACAGCTATTGTACATGTAAGGTACTCACATGTGGCATGATCATCAGCAAATGTCAGCTATGATACATAGCTGGCACCCTGCTGTAATGCCCAGGATCGGTGCTAGCCCCAATTACAAGCATTTAACCCTTTAATGCTGCTGTCAATAGTGACAGCAACATCAATCTGCTTGTAGAGGGAGAGAGCTCCCTCTTAGCTCCAATCGGCCCAACGTCTCCATGGGGACCTCAGGCCAAATAATAGCTGCAGGGTCACCCAGGCACAGAGGTCTGTGAGGGCTTGCCTTTACCAGGACCTGATACACCTCCTGCCTGTGTGCCAGTCACTAATCTAATGCCCTGCGATGTAAAAAATGTAAATGCATTGCAGAGCATTAGATCAGCCATCAAGGCAGGGAAAGATAATGTCCCATCCTGAAACTAGGTAAAAAAAAAAAAAAAAAAGAAAAAAAAAATTACCAATAAATGCAAACATAATTCTTTTTATTGTTTATAATTCTGTTTATTATTTATTGTTTTTATTGTGTAAAAGTGACAAAACAGAAAAAAACCCCCAAACAAATAAATGTGGAATTGCTGTAATCGTACTGACCTGAAGAATAAAGCTGTCTTGTTAATTTTACCACACTGAGCGACATAAAAAAAATAAAAATAAATAAATAATTCCTAAATTGCTATTTTATGTTAATGCTGCCTCATAAAAACCAGAATAGAAACCGATCAAAATATATTGTGCCCGAAAATGGCACCATGAAAAATGTCAACTATTGACGCAAAAAAACAAGCCCTGATATGACTTTGTTGGCAGAAATATAGAATGATTATAGCTCTGGCAATAATATATGGCAAAGCAAAAACTTTTTTGTGTGAATAAAAGCGTTTTTTTACTGCATGATAGCAGCCAAATATAAAAAACTACACATCTGGTATCCCTGTACTGACTCCAACTCGAAGAATGAAGCCTCCTGATCACTTATACCGCATGCTGAATGGCGAAAAAAATTACAGCAATTCCTCACCTACTGTTGATTTATTCTTTCTACCTCCTAAAGATCGCAGTAAGGCTCGGCTCACATTAATCATGCGATGTATGTAGAGCACTTATATTGGACTTCCGTGTAAGGCTATGTGCGCATGCTGCGGATTTACCGTGGATTTTACCGCAGATTTGCTGCAGAAAATGTGTCTAAAGGCGGCGTCACACGCGCCGATATATCGTGCGATCGCACCCGCTCCCGTCGTTTGTGCGTCACGGGCAATTAGTTGCCCGTGGCGCACAAAGTCGTTAACCCCCGTCACATGTACTTACCTCCCTAACGACGTCGTTGTGGGTGGCAAACATTCTCTTCATGAAGGGGGAGGGACGTCCGGCGTCACAGCGACGTCACACAGCGGCCGATCAATAGAAGCGGAGGGGCAGAGATGAGCGGGACGTAACACCCCGCCCACCTCCTTCCTTCCGCATTGCCGGCGGGACGCAGGTAAGCGGTGTTCGTCATTCCCGTGGTGTCACACATAGCGACGTGTGCTGCCTCGGGAACGATGAACAACTGGAGCGCAGAAGGAGGAACGACATTATGAAAATGAACGACGTGTCAACGAGCAACGATAAGGTGAGTATTTTTGTACGTTAACAGTCGTTCGGAGATGTCACACGCTACGACACCTCTAATGATGCCGGATGTGCGTCACAAACTCCGTGACCCTGTTGACATATCGTTAGATATATTGTAGCGTGTGACAGGGCCTTAACATTGCTGCAGTCATTCCCCAGCAAAACCTATGGGTATAAAAAAATGCTGTGCGCACACCGCGTTTTTTACCCGCGGTATTTCCGCTGCGGAATTAATGTTCATGTCACTTCTTTTCTGCAAGTACCTGTGATTTTTGCCATAGATAATAGAAAAAAAACGCAGGGACCAACCCGCGGCAAAAACGCAGCTGTGGTATTCTGCCAGAGGGTGCGGATTTTTCTTACGAAAAGTCCATTTTTTAGTGCGTACATAGCCTAAATCTCAGGAAAATTTAACTAAAGGTGGAATCGCTGATTGAAGATTCCCTATAATGAGACAGATGGAGTCACCTTGGTCTCAGTCTGTAATGATCCAACAGTGTCAGGCTTTTCAGTCGTGCATAAAACTGCACTGAGCCACAGTTTTTTGCACTTCTGAAAAAAGTACACTGCTGAACAGAGGCCAGATGGAGTCCAAAGTAACACTGCTACCTCACTATAGTGAATGAACCTCTCGGGGAGACATGTAACTGCTCAATGTAGAGCACAGGATAAATGTGACCAAACTTTTATGTAAAATGTGCCGAATAAAAGCTTCAACTCATTCCACAAAAAAGAACAAGTTCCCACTCTGGTCTGTCACCTGTAAATGGAAATGTAGGGGGCTTCCACGTTACTGGTAGCACAGAGGTTCTGGAAAAGTGCTGTGGTTTCCCCAAAAAAGAAATCCAGCTCCCAAATCCAATTGTCCCTCTACCTTAAATTATGGGATGCCTGTCTCCAGAAGCATGAGTTGGGCACAATGGATAGGCACAACAATGGCTAGTTTGCAATATTTACTCAGCAACATCAATTGCTGCCTATTTATGGAAAACACCCATGGAGTCAATATTGTCACTGTAGGTAAATTCTTAAGGGAGTGTAATTTCCAATATGGGGTCACTTAAGGGGGGATTTTTCCCCTTCTGGCACTTAGGTGCTGTATATATGGAGTCTGCAAACTATTGTACAAAAATTTGTACTTCAAGAGTCAAATAGTGCTGCTTCCCTCCTGAATCTCGCCATGTCGTTAACTAGTAATGTACAGGCACATAAGAGGCATTTTCACAATCATCAGTAATTGTGTGACCAATTTTAGTGAGATTTTTACCTATTATCCTGTGTGAAAATGTCAAATCTGGGGATAAAACAAACTTTTTGTGGTAAAAAATATAATTATTTTTTCTTTAACACCCAATGGTATAAAATTCTATGACTTAGTTGTGGTGTCAATTTGATCACTGCACCACTAGATTCATTAATTGAGGGGTGCAGTTTGTAAGATGGAGTCACTTATGGGGGGGGTTCTGCTGATCTGGTGACTCAGGTGCTCTGCCAATGTAACATGGCACCTCCAAAACATTTCAGCAAAATCTCAAGTCCATTATGGCGCTCCTTTTCTAAGCATCGCAAAAGTAGTTTTTGACAACATATATGGTATAGCAAAATAAATGGTATTGTTCGATTTCTCCCATTACCGCTTTTGAAAATTAAAAGGTTGGGGCCAGAGTAACATATTAATGGTAAAAATGGTAAGTTTCACTTACTCAACCAATGTTACACAATTCTCTGAATCACCTGAGGGTTAGAAATGCTCAATAATCTCCTAGATTAATTCTACAAGAGGTTTAGTTTCCAAAATGGGGTCACTTGGGAATTTTTGCTGTTTAGGCATGTCAGGGGCTCATCAAATATGACATGACGTTCGCAATCTATTGCAGCCAAAATGGCTTTCCTTCCTTTCTGAGCCATGCTGTGCCTGCAAACGGTAGTTCCCCACCTCAAATGGGATATCAGCGTACTCGGGAGAAATGCACAATAAATTGTATTGTGCATATTTTCCTGTTACCCTTGTGAAAATAAAAAAAACCTTGGGGCTTAAGCAACATTTTTGTAGGTAAAAAAATATGTTTTTTTTTTATTTTCAGAGCTCAACATTATAAAATTCTGTGAAGCACTTGGGGGTTCAAGGTGATCACTATACATTTAAAAAAAAATCCTTAATGGGTTTAGTTTCCAAAATGCGCACACTTGGTGGTGGTTTCCATTGGTTAGGCACATTAGAACTTTGGCAATGCAACATTGCATGCACTATCGATTCCAGGGTTTTTGCTTTCTAAAAGTCAAATGGTGCCCCTTCCCTTCCAAGCCCTGCCGTGCACCCAAACAGTAGCTTTCCACCACATATGGGGTATGGGTGTACTCAAGCGATATTGCAGAACATATTGTAAGGTACATTGTTTCCAGTTACCCTTGTAAAAATAAAAAAAAATGTGGGGCTAAATTCTAATTTTTGTGGAAAAAAGTAAGAATTTCATTTTTTCCATCCACATTGCTTTAATTCCTGCGAAGCACCTAAATGGTTAATACATTTCTTGAATGTGGTTTTGAGCAGTGTGAGTGGTGCAGTTTTAGAATGGTATCACTTTTGGGTATATTCTGTCATATAGGCCATCAAAATCCCTTCAAATATGATGTGGTCCATAAATAAAATTGTTTTTTTAAAATTTTGTTGGAAAAAATGATTAATCGCTGATAAACTTTGAACGTTTCTAACTTCCTAAAAATAAATAGATAAATAAAATAATTTTTCGAATATCTAAGTCGATAATTAACACCTTCATTGAATATTCACTTCTTTCCCTGCGCAAAGGCGTCTGTGATTGGTTGCAGTCAGACGCACCCCCCAGCCTGTGTGACAGCGTGTCGGACCAATCACAGACCCGGCCTGCGGGTCTATAGCATACAGTAAACATAAATAAATAAATACAAAAATTGTCGTGCGGTCCCCCTATATTCTGATACCCAGCACAGATAGAGCATATGGCTACAGGCTGCAGCCTCCAGCCCTGCGCTTATCTTGGCTGTGTGTCAAAACAGGAGGAACCGAATACAGGTTTTTTTTTTTTTTTTTTTTAATTATTTAAATAATTTATAAAACCGGCATGTGGTCCCAACAACTTTGATATTCAGCCATGATAAAGCCAAATAGCTGGAGGCTGGCATTCTCAGGCTGGGGAGGGTTATAGTTATTGCCCCCAGGCTAAAAATATCAACCTGCATCCGCCGGGAAATGTCACATCCATTAGATGTGACAAGCCCGATGCTTTACCCGGCTCTTGCCAATTTGCCCTGGTGCAGAGCCAATCGGGGTAACGAGGGAGTTGATGGCAGCCCACAGCTGCTACTAAGTCCTAGATTAGAGATTAGTAATGGGAGGCATCTTTGAGACCCCCACGTCACCAATCTGTACGTGAAAGTAAATAAACTCAAACACCGAAAAAAATCCTTTATTTGGAATAAAATACAAAAAAACCCTATTTCTCCATTTTATTAAGCAATAAAACACCCCTGCAAGTCAGAAGTAATCCACACTAAGGTCCCATGAGAATTCAGCTCTGCTACATCTGAGTCACAGCGAGTGGCCATAGAGCATAACTGCCCGCTGTGAGTGCAGACAGATGACTGAGCCTCGATCAGTGGTGACTTTACTCAGGTTATTTGTAGTCACAGCTGGACATTCCCACGGTCCTCCACCTGTGACCGCAGGTGATCTCAAACTCATTGAACTCACCTACATTTCCTAGCAGAAAACCGAGAGTTTTTTGCGAAGAAATGCAGATTTAGTGCTGAAATTTTCATATCATCTTCATGCACCCAATTTACACCTCCTGGCAAAAAAAACGCATCAAAACAGTGTCAAAAACCGTGTCAAAAAAACACAATATTTTGCCAGGATGTGTAGACTGGATACATAAATATGGTGTAACAATAAGATACTGACCCTGCAGACAGCACCTGTGTTGGTTGCAGGTAGACGCGGTCACGCACATAAGACTGCAACCAATTACAAAGGCCAGGACGGCCGGCGGGCTGGGAAAGCAGTTCATATGGATGAGCAATGATGAGCAGCTCAGGAAATGAAGGCGAGGCCGCGGGAGCAGTGTACAGCTGGGCTGGAGCCTTCGTAAGTATGAAGCGCTGATTTAATTCTTATTTTCTTTATTTTTCTTTTCTTTAATTTTTTTTTTAATTTCTTGAGTGAGGAATTTGGATCAACACCCGGAATCCCGGGCCCTGTGCCTTTTACAGTCCGCCCATCACCATTTATTAAATATTTTGTGTGATGTAACTCTCTGGTTTAAGGTCATAAAAATTAAAAGTTTGAAAACTGAGTAATGTTCAATTTTTGCTAAATTCCAGATATTTTCACAAATAATATCGTCTTACGTTTACCACTAACATTAGGTACAGTATGTATCGAAAAAATAGTATCAGAAATACTGGCATACGTTGAAGCGTTCCAGAGTTATTAACTCCTAAAGTGACACTGGTCAGAATTGAAACAAGTGACCTGGTCAGGAAGGTGAAGACAGGCTCAGGGAGGTGAAGGGATTAGACGCGTAGGATTCCCTTAGACCTCTGAGATTTCGCTAATGGCGATCACAGGATTACAGCTGGAGCTAATCATAAGGCTGCATTCAGCTATACATTATTTTTCTCATACTGCACACTGACTAATATAGATGCATTGACCCATGAAGGCATCAGTTATAAAAAAAAAAGTTCAGAGCTCTAGTTCATGAGACTCAGGGCGCATCCAATTTTCATTTATTGTGCAAATCAGTCATGTCCATTAACCCCTTAAGGACGAAGCCAGTTTTGTACTTCATGCCCAGGCCATTTTTTGCAATTTTGACCAGTGTCACTTTATAAGGTTATAACTCTGGAACGCTTCAATGGATCCTGGTGATTCTAACATTGTTTTTTCGTGACACATTGGACTTCATGATAGAGGTAAATTTAGGATGATATTTTTTTATTTTGAGAAAAAATCTGAAATTTGAGAAAAAAAAAATTAAAATTTTGCAAATTTTCAAACTTTTAATTTTTATGCCCATAAACCAGAGAGTTATGTCACACAAAGTAGTTAATAAATAACATTCCCCACTTGTCTACTTTAGATCAGCGCAATTTTTGAAACAAAATTTTTTGGGGTTAGGAAGTTAGAAGGGTTCAAAGTTCATCAGCAATTTCCCATTTTTTCAACAAAAGTTACAAAACCATTTTTTTAGGGACCACATCACATTTGAAGTGACTTTGAGAGGCCTAGGTGACAGATACCCAAAAGTGACACCATTCTAAAATCTGCACCCCTCAAGGTATTCAAAACCACATCCAAGAAGTTTATTAACCCTTCAGGTGCTTCACAGGAACTAAAGTAATGTGGAATGAAAAAAAATAAAAATTTACATTTTACCTAAAAATGTTGCTTTAGCACTAATTTTCTTACTTTTTCAAGAGGTAACACCAAAAATTGGACCTCACACTTTGTTACCCACTTTCTTATGAGCACGCCGATACCCCACATGTGGTCAGAAACCTTTGTTTGGGTAAATGGGAGGGCTTGGAACGAAAGGAGCAATATTTGAATTTTGGAAAGCAAAGTTGGCTGAAACAGATTGCGGGCACCATGTTGCATTTACAGATCTCCTAAGGTACCTAAACAGCAGGAACCCCCCTCAAGTGACCCCATTTTGGAAACTAGACCCCTTAAGGCTTCTATCAAGGGATATAGTGAGCATTTTGGACCCACAGGTACTTCACAGATTTTGATAACGTTACGTTGTCATATTGGAAATTGTCATTTTTTTCTCAAAAATGTTGCTTTAGCATCAATTTTCTCACTTTGTCAAGAGGTAATTCCAAAATTTTTACCCACTTGTTTCTTACCCACTTTTTTATGAGCGCGGTGATACCTCACATGAGGTCTCAAACCTTTGTTTGGACAAATGGGAGGGCTTGGAGCGAAAGGAGCAATATTTGAATTTTGTAAAGGAAATTTAGCTGAAAAAGATTGCGGGCACCATGTCGCAATTGGAGGACCCCTAAGGTACGTAAACAGCAAAAAACCACCACAAGTGACCCCAAATTGGAAACTAGGCCTCTCAAGGAATTTATCTAGATGTTTGGTGAGTACCCTGAACCCCCAGGTGCTTCACAGACGTTTATAACGTTGAGCCATGAAAATGAAAAAATAAAATTTTACCACAAAATTGTTACTTCAACCAGGTAGCTTTTTTTTCACAAGGGTAACAGGAAAAAAATCACCATGAATTTATTGTGCGATTTCTCCTGAGTTTGATGATATCTTATATGTGGTGCAAATCGACTGTTTGGGCACACGGCAGCGCTCGGAAGGGAAGGAGTGCAATTTGACTGCAAAATTGGCTGGAATCAATAGCGGACACCATGTTGCATTAGGAGAGCCCCTGAGGTGCCTAAGCAGTGGAGGTCCCCCACAAGTGACCCCATTCTGGAAAATAGACCCCTCAAGGAATTTATCTAGATGTTTGGTGAGTACCCTGAACCCCCAGGTGCTTCAGAAAAGTTTATAATGTTGAGCTGTGAAAATAAAAAAATACATTTTTACCACAAAATTGTTAGTTCAACCAGATAGCTTTTTTTTTTTTTTTTAACAAGAGTTAAAGGAAAAAAAAATCAGCATAAAATTTATTGTGCAATTTCTCCTGAGTATGCTGATACCTTATGTGTGGTGGAAATCAACTGTTTGGGTGCACAGCAGTGCTCGGAAGGGAAAAAGTGCCATTTGACTGAACATTTGGCTGGAATAATTAGTGGACGCTATTTCACATTTGGAAAGCCCCTAAGGTGCCTAAACAGTGGAGGTCCCCCACATGTGACCCCATTCTGGAAACAAGACACCTCAAGGCTTTTATCTAGGTGTATATTGAGCAGTTTGAATCCACGAATACTTCACAGAATTTGATAATCTTAGGTTTCCATATTGAAAATTTTCATTTTTTTCACAAAAATGTTTCTTTAGCAACACATTTCTCACTTTTTCAAGAGGGAACAACAAAAGGTGGACCACACAGGTTGTTATCCAATTTCTTGTGAGCGCAGGGATACCCCATATGTGGCCAAAAACCTTTGTTTGGATAAATAGGAGGGCTTGGAATGGAAGGAGCACCATTTGAATTTTGGAAAAGTTGAAATAAATTGCGCGCACCATGTCACATTAGCAGGGCCTCTTGGGTACCTATACATCAGAAACCCCCCACCAGTGACCCCATTTTGGAAACTGGACCCCTCAAGGATTTTATTCAGGAGTATAGTAAGCATTTTGAATCCACAGGTACTTCACAAAAATGTTGCTGTAGCAACAATATTTTCACTGTTAGGCTATGGGCCATGATCCAGCGACACGGCGTCTAGTACACAGTGTCAGCCTTCCTGCAGAGATGTGAGTGTTGTCCACGGGAGAACGCAGCTGCCCATGCCCAGGATTTGGGTTCAGGCTGCTGTGGACTTTAGTTCTATTCTACCTGCAGAGAACACTCATCTCCGCAGCATAAATTGACATGCTGAGGCTCGGGAAGCTGCTTCACAGGTCGGTTTATGCTGCAGAGAAAAGAAGCACAGTGGGCATGAGATTTCTAAAAATCCTTCCACTGTGCTTCTACTGCACAACACAGCGCTATGGATGCAGGGAAAACACTCTGCGCCCAAAATGCTGCAAACCCTGATTGTGGGCACAGATCCTAAAATGCTACAATGGATGAATGGATAGATGTCAAACATATATAACATCCCACCCCCCTGCATATTCTAAGCTGGCGCCCTTTAGTGCCTTTCATGTGGCACTAAAGGATGCCTAGCCTTGTATTTAGCCCAAAAAGAAAAAAAAAATAATTAAAATAAATGACGTGGGGTCCCCCATATTTTTGATAGCCAGCTAGGGTAAAGCAGACAGCTGTAGCCTGCAAACCACAGCTGACAGCTTCATCTTGTCTGGTGATCAATTTGGAGAGCTCCCCAAGCTGTTTTTTGGTTTTTTTTTAATTATTTATAAATAAATAATTAAAAAAAAAATGTGGGGTCCCCCCAAATTAGATCACCAGCCAAGGTGAAGCTGACAGCTGGGGTCTGGTATTCTCAGGGTGGGAAGAGCCATGGTTATTGGACTCTTCCCAGCCTAAAAATAGCAGGCCGCAGCTGCCTCAGAAGTGGCGCATCCATTAGATGTGCCAATCCTGGCGCTTCGCCCAAACTCATCACGTTGCCCTGGTGCGGTGGCAAATGGGGTAATAAATGGGGTTGATACCAGATGTGTAATGTCACCTGGCATCAAGCCCAGCAATTAGTGATGTCACGGAGTCTATCTGATACCAGACATAACTAATTGACAGTAATAAAAAAAAGACAAAAAAAAAAAATTATTTGAAAAAACACTCCCCAAAATATTCCCTCTTTCACCAATTTATTGAAAAGAAAAAAAAAATCGGGTCCCTGTAATCTATTGTGAAAGTCCCGCGGCGGTTCTGGACCTTCTAGAATATGGGGGGCACGTTCAGGGAACGTATCCCCCATTTTCTAGGAGTGCAGACCCTCCATTTGAGGAGAGTGGGTGCAAAGAATTTGCACCCACCCTCCCCGGGTCACAGCTGCATTGTGCCGAGCAGCAGCAGCAGCAGCCAGCGTCTTTGAACATAGGAAGCTGAGCTGTCAGCTGCTCTGCACGTGTGACCAGCGTCTGCTGTGAAGGAGGAGGGGGCTGCGGGGGATCAGCGCTCCGACAGGTATGGGGGACACCGGGGAACACCAGGGGGAATAGGGGGTGACCTGGCAGGGCCTAGGGAGCAGTTTTCTGTCGTATGTGTCATAGCACATGCGACAGAAACCAGAGGAAAAGGGTAAATTCGGCCGGCGCGCTGCTGTGCGCGCCAGTGTGCGCGCGGTCATCTTGGATTTTCGGGAGGGGGGGCACTTTGGCAGGAGTGGGGGACCGGAGGGGACCGGGGAGGAGATTTATCTCCCTCCTGACATGTTTGTTTATGCCAGATGGGAGATAAATCATTTTTTACCGGCGCTGTCATTTAATGTAAGATGATCATCGGTATACGGTGTATACCGGTCATCACGTGAGCGGGGACCGGAAAAACCGGCCTGAATCATGATTTCCAGGGTCTCAGCTACCCCCAGCAGCTGGGACCCCAGAAATATTCCGACTCTGGGGGGGCGCTAGACCCTTTTTTCCGACCGCCGTTAAAAAGCGGTGGATCGGAAGAAGTACCCTAATTTGTCGCCGTTAAAAGGCGCATCGGCGGTCGTTAAGGGGTTAAAGTATAAGTTAATCTGTGGAAAACTGGTGAAATGTAGAAGACATACCTTGTATTTCAGTTTTCCATCTATATTAGTGACCTGTTAACAGTCAATGGATAAATGAAATATGTCACAGGTTAAGGAGTAATCATTGTTTTAATTTTTTTCCATAAATCAACTGTATACAGGAAATTAAGCAACTTTGTCATATTTTATCAGAGAAATCTGCCTCTTCCACCTCCTGGACTAATCATTTAGTCTGAAAAGTCTTAAATCACAGGAAAAATCAGTCCTCGGTGGGTACATAAATATGGTGAGAAAATGTCATCACCAAAATTGTATCTCTTGGTCCAAAAATGCAAAACAACGTTTTTTCTGCTAGGAGGTGGAAATTTGGTGCTGAAATCTTATGAAGGCATTCCAGCACCAAATGTGAAACTCCTGGCAGAAAACTGCATCAAAATGCCATAATAAAAAACGCATAAAAAAAAAAAATAATAAAATAGCAGCAAAAAACACGTTTTTTGCCAGGAGGTGAAGATTGTGTGCAGGTTGCTATTTTTAGGCTGGGGGCGGTCCATTAAGTATGGCATTCCCCAGCCTGAGAATACCAGCCCCCAGCTGTCGGGTTTTAGCTTGGCTGGGTATCAAAATTGGGGTGACCGCACGTCATTTTTTAAAATAATTTATTTAAATAGATTAAAAAAAAAGCTGCATGCTGTTCCCCTTATTTTGCTACACAGACAAGATAAGCGCAGAGCTGGAGGCTGCAGTCGTATGCTTTATGTGTGCTGGGGGACGCTACGCCAATTGTTTTATTTATTTTTATACCACGATACTGACCCGCAGACAGCGCCTGTGGTTTTTTACAGGCAGACGCTGTCACGCATGTATGACTGCAACCAATTACGGTAGGTGACACTACTGTACATGCTATACAGTGAAGTGAAACTGTCATTTCACACAAACTTGTAGCAAAATGTTTCAGTCTGCCCTCCTCCTTCCTTCTCCTCAGAATCGTACAAGCACCAACTATTCTCGCTTATCTTTTTTAGTGATGGTAAAATGTTTTCTCATTGAATATATATTTTACAGATTTGAGCCAGGAATTGAGAGTGAAAGATCAATACAGGAGGAGAAAGAAGCAGATTTCTCTGATAAGATGCATTACAAGATTACTTACTTTTATTGTGTACTATTGATTTCTGAAATAAAAATTAAAATGACGGTTACCGATTTACTTTTTGCTTCTGGACTGCCTATAGACGGTATATACTGTATATATACAAGAGCCTTAGAAACAAGGTAAACCAGGAAAAAATATAGATATAAATTAAGCCTCATGTGTAGTGAAAAAGGGGCAAAAATCATTTGAATATCTGAACGAGAAAACAATTATAGAAATGGGTATGATAAAACCTGGAGATGTCCTTGGTCAGGAACTGGTTAAGCTTCAGCTTTGAAAACGCAGAGATGAAAAAACGGATACAAGAATCGAGGCAATAGCGATGATGACGTGAAAAATGGTCCATTTAGCACAGATATAAAATGAGACAAAAATTAGTGGGCATTAGGCTACATTGACACATCAGTGCAACACGAAAAAAATGAACAGCACACACAAGCCATAAGCTTCATGGACCTATAAATAAATCTGTGAAATACAGGGATCCGCGTGTGCTCCATGAGGCACAATGCATGTTCTATTCTGGATCCATGCTTGCAGATCAAAAGAGGCCATTGATGTCTGGGGAAACCGTGAAACGGATGCACATTGGAAGGCTTCCATGTCTCACACATCTACGGCCAACTGATACATTTAGGGGAAAAAAATATTAGTGAAAAACAACATGAAACCTTCATTTCTCTGTGTACTGTTTATAGCAGACATCATAGAAGGTAATCTCTACCTACTAGCTCAGAAATACCCACATTAGCAAAATTGTTGACGCCCTTCTGTAAAAGTAAGAAAAACCCCACAATGATAACTGAAATAACAAGAAACTGAAAAGTAAATTTTAATTAAAATTCAAGCTTTTAGTTTGGTTTTTTTTTTTTCTTATTTTTATTATTTGTTTTTTACTTTTTATTGATTGTAGTATTCTGATTACGGGACTTTATGCCTACATTATTCAATAACTTCAACACTGCTTTGATGAGGAGAAATGTAGATCTCCAGTGAATGTGAGAACTGCCGGCATTCAGAGGAAACACATCATGGCAGTGACAGGGGGCATCAGCTGACTCACCGCTGTCATGACAGCCCATCGGCACCCTGTAATGCAATGTGGATCCCCATGGGAGCGCGTTAGATCGTGCTGTCAGAGTTTGACAGTGCAATCTAACTAATTAACAGGCGCAGGTGGATCTCCAATTCACCTGTGCCTGTCAGCTGCACATGTCTGCTGATCAGATCAACAAACGCGTGTGAGGGACAGATACGACCTTGGATGTATTGGTATGTTTATGATCATAAACTGGTTAAGTAGTGAAAAAAAATTTAAAATTAAAAACAATAAACAAATACATTTTGGTTGTGTCGCATCTTTGAGAGCTGTAACATCTGGAAAAAAAAACATAATTCTGGCACTTTGATTTTTTTTTCTTGTTACATTGTTTCCCAATCATATTGATTGATTTTAAACTTTGCTAGATCGGCTTTTTACAAACTCAGCGATACAATATATGTGTATTTTTTAAAAAAATTTCTTACATTTTAATGTGGTAAACACAGAGATGGGGCGCTGAGATACTGAGATATCAAGTCAGCTTTCCTCTTTACTAGTAAGTGTTCCTAGATCTTCAAGGAGCAGCGTAAAACACGAGTCGGGGTGCTGAGACATCAGGTCAGCTTTCCTCTTTACTTGTAAGTGTTCCTAGATATTGGTATCTTATTGTCTACATATATTTTTCTATTGACTAATATAGGAGATGATACACTTTTTTTGCTAAGCACAACTGCCATTCAAAACCCTTCAAAAAGAGTCGTACATGGTAGGAAACCCTGTGTTACTGGTTTAATGTTTGCTGTTTCTCTATGTTTCCTTAAAGATAACCTGACGTCTGTTAGGCCTTTTTCACACGTCAGTGAAAAACACAGATGTTTTTCACTGACGTGTAAAAAACGCATATGTCATACGTGGGTTGTCCATGTGCATTACGTGATCTGTGATTACACATGGACGTATGCTCACCTGTCCCATTCCTGCTGTACATGGTGCCAAACTCTCCAGCTCTGCTTCATCCGGCCCCCGCTGCCTCTGCTCTCTGCTCTCTGCAGCTACTTCTGGGTCGGCTCCGGCTGCATAAATGAATATGCATGTCATAATGAGCCGAGCAAGAAGCTGCAGAGAGCACAGGCTGCACAGAGCGTCGCTGGAGAAGGCGAGTTGAAAATGCTTTTTATT
The DNA here is from genome assembly GCF_048569485.1 of Anomaloglossus baeobatrachus. Taxonomy (NCBI): domain Eukaryota; kingdom Metazoa; phylum Chordata; class Amphibia; order Anura; family Aromobatidae; genus Anomaloglossus; species Anomaloglossus baeobatrachus. The sequence goes on from NC_134356.1 coordinate 359,028,445, forward strand.
TTCAATGTCCATGTTTTTCTGGTACGTGTTTCACGGATCACACCATACTGTGGTCCATGGGACATCAGTGATGCCAGAAAAAAATGGACTTGTCTCAGTGCAGCAATCACGTGCACGCGTGTACACTGCACGGAGACATGGTCAGTGAAAAATCATTGATGTGTGCGCTGACCCACTGATTAGAATGGGTCTGCGTATGTCAGTGATTCTGGTACGTATAAAAACTATCACATACGTACCAGAATTATTGACGTGTGAAACAGGCCTTACGTGTATCATTCACTGGCTGTATGAACTCAGCCAGATATGTTTGACTCTGAAACGCTGCAGCCTTTCAGAGATAAGCAAACATACTTTTAATAGCTGCCCCTGTCAATCGAGGTCAGTGGGTGGGAGAAACAGTCGGGGAGCCGCCTGTCCGACTAGTGTAATTTATGTTGGTAATTAATGGGATTTCCATATAGATTAAGAGTTCATACATTTTGGGGTAATTAATGAACATACATGACAACTTGTTAACTTCCTCTCAGCAGCCATTTGGAATCACTGTTTTAAGAGCAAAAAATAAGCACCAGACAAATTTCTCATTTGTAAAACTTGTTGTACATGTGTAAATATAACGGCACATCATGTCATGTGTATATGTCTTAGAAGGGTGTGAATAGTTATAGATTCATTATCCTTAAACACAAAATAATTGAATGTACATCACTGTGTACATCTTTTGACATTATTTTAGATTACCTATTCATCATTTTGTTTTTTGGGGTTTTGTTTTTTTGTTGTTTTTTTTTTTTTTAAATAGTCCCCATTACTCAATGTGTATTGAACTTGAAATACTTTATACCATCATGAAAGGTCACGACACTAGTTATAATATGTAGTTAAGAAAAATGTTGAAAATGTAACGTCTTGGGCCAGAGACCACCACTGAACACTTATCGATGGCACATCAGATCAATATGCCATCAATGCTCATAGGAAACACAACTTTCAACTCAATTCTGAAAATTTTCAGTGTAAATAAGATAAAAAGAACATTCTACACATATAATTTGTGCATGTCCTTTTAGAATAAAAATAAAAAAAATACTAGTAAAAGGCTTTTAAGCGCACTTTCCTATGTGCGCCCCACTGTGAAATGTCTATCTTGTGTTCTTACTGTTGCTTTTAAAAAAACAACAAACAAGTGTTACCATGGCAACTTAAATGGCAAGTGTGTTTCAACAAACTTAGTCTCATCTGATGCCCACTGCAATTATTAACAAAAGTCCAAAGAACTTTATATACCAACAATTGCGTCATCACCCTGAAAAATCCCTCCAAAGCGACGGCCACTAGGAGTCTCCCATGTGTGTAACCTGCTGTCCACTGCCTGCTCTCCAGTGTAATCAGTCTCAGGCAACGGGCACACAGAGAAAGATCGCAGGAAGCGGGCGGAGGTCCTAGCATTCATGTGCAAGCCCCAATGTCTTAGGCTGCTTTCACACTTGCGTTGTGCAGCATCCGTCACACTGCGTTGTGTGACGCATGTGACGGATGCGTTGTAAATAGTGAGAAAGAGAGAGAGAGATAGAGAGAGAGAGAGAACGCCCCCCCCCCATTATCACCGCACACACCCAGGCACTACCACCACCCCCATCATTACCGCACACACCCAGACACTACTGCCCCCATTATCACTGCACACACCCAGGCACTACCACCACCCCCATCATTACCGCACACACCCAGACACTACCACCACCCCCATTATCACTGCACACACCCAGGCACTACCGTCCCTATCATCATCGCACAAACCCCGGCACTACCGCCCCCATCATCACCGCACACACCTCGGCACTACTGCACCCATCATCACTGCACACACCTCTGCACTACTGCATCCATCATCACCGCATACACCCCGGCACTACCTGAGTGACTTCCGCGCTGACAGCACGGTTGACTTCAGTTGCTGCGTGGAGCTGACAGAGAGCGGCGGTGTTCCACGGGCACTCCTGTCAGCTTCATGTAGATGAGCTGAAAGTGTTGTGGGACCTCGAGAGGATTACGCCGAACCTGGAGGGGTATTTGAGGATTAATAAAGTGGTGAAAGAGGGTGTTTTTTGTCTTTTATTCCAAACAAAGTATTTTTTGGGGTGTATGTGTTTATTTACTTTCACTCACAGGTTAATCATTGGGGGTGTCTCATAGACGCCTGTCATGATTAACCTAAGACTTAGTGGCAGCTATGGGCTGTCATTAATTCCTTATTACCCCGATTGCTACCGCACCAGGGCAATTCGAGATGAGCCAGGTAGAGTCCCGGGACTGTCGTATCTAATGGATGCGGCAATTCCAGACGGCTGCTGGCTGATATTGTTAGGCTGGGGGGCTCCCCATAACGTAGAGCTCCCCGTCCTGAGAATACCAGCCTTCAGCCGTGTGGCTTTACCTTGGCTAGTATCAAAATTGGGGGGGACCGCACGTCTTTTTTTTAAATTATTTATTTATTTTACTGCACGATATAGATCTGCCCACAGACGGCTGTGATTGGTTGCAGTGAGACATCTGTCACTCAGCGTGACTGCAACCAATCATAGGTGCCGGTGGGCGGGGGAAGCAGTGAATACGAGATGGAATAATGAGCGGCCAGCATTTTCAAAAGAGGAAAAGCCGCCAGAGCAGTGTGACAGCCGTGCAGCACCACGCCGATGATCGTTGAGTATGAGAGAGGGGGTGAGAGGGAGAGACCGACCGACAGAGAGAGATAAAGACCGAGAGAGAGAGAGATCTGCATCTCTTAAAAGAGAACCTGTAAACATGATTTTGTAATATAAAGCAAAGTCATGGCTTGTAATGGTGCTGTAATAAAGATTACATTGATACCTTTGGTGAATAAATCCTCTTTGTTGTTCTTGTGTAATTAGCATTTGTAGTTTTCTACTAATTAGGTCATCTCCTCCCGGTTTGTGATTCCATGGACCCTCTGCCTGCCTCCAGTCAGTGAATAACAGGTCCCTACTGACATGTCATACTGAGGAAGCAAGTCATTCACAGACTGGAGGCAGGCGGGGGGGAGGGGGGTTCTTATAAGGGGTTAACAGGCGCGATCCACCCGCGCCTGTTAACCCCTTATATTGCGCTGTCAAAATGTGACAGTGCGGTATAAATGGCTTCGATGGAGATCGTATCTTTCCCCATTACCATCGGAGGCACTGTGATGTGATCACAGGTAGCCGATGGTTGCCATGGTAGCACAGGGTCATGTGATGACTCCCGTAGCTATCATTACGTAGTTCCTATTACAGCCAGCAGAGCACTGGTTTTCACAGGAAAGCTGCATTTCTGCTAATCAGAGCTGTGCTGCTCTGATCAGAAGAAACGAACAAGCGATCAGACTGCTGATCCTTATAGCCTCCTAGGGGGACTAGTAAAATAAATTAAAAAAGTAAGAAAAAAAGTTTTAAAAAAAAAGTTTAAATCACCCCCATCCACCCCATTGAAAATCAAAGTCTTAAAAAAAATACACAATATCCACATATTTGGTATTGCTGCGTTCAGAACTGCCCGACCTATCAAAATATTAAATAAATTAATCATTGATAAACGGCCAAAATTACGATTTTTGGTTGTTGCAAATTCTGTGCAAAATGCAATAACAAGCTATTAATACGTAGCATCTGCACAAAAATTATACCATTAAAAACGCCAGCACAAGATGCAAAACATAAGCCATCACTGAGCACCATATTTTGAAAAGTGAGAACGCTATGGGTCACGGAAAATGGCGCAAAAAGTGCACCACTCTGGAGACCAAGTAAGAGGGCAACCACCTTTAAGTCACCACAGAGGGGCCACAAACGGGCACCTCAGCAGCTGCTTCATGTCATGGCCAATGCTGAAACTGTTGACTCGAGCTGTGCGCTTATCAATGTTACAAGCAGAAGCAGCTTTGGAGGAGTACAGGGGGACTGAAACTAGCCGCGATCAGTAAATAACAGCACTCTAGAAACCGGCCCAAACAAAAACAGAGTGGTGCTTACAGGCTCTGTTAGAAGAAAGCACATGTTTGGTCACCACAGTCTATCAAACATGACCGGTAACCTTAATTAAATGTGATACCTACCATTCTTAATTTTTACTAAATTGCAAACTTACTTGTTATATCAAGAAAATGTTACCCATTCAAAATGAGGAGGCTAAAGGCTGCTTTACACGCTGTGACATTGCTAGCGATCTTGTTAGCGATGTGACACGCCAGATCGCAGATAAGATTTGCTGATATCGCACATAGGTCATTTTTGTAGCTCCGGTCACACGTGCGATCTCGGCAAATCGTATGTGCGATCTGGCGTGTCACATCACTAATGAGATCGCTAGCGATATCGCAGTGTGTAAAGCACCCTTAAACATTAAATATATCTGAAGTGCAAAAACAGAAATAGCCTACGGAAAGAATAAATCACTTCATGGAAAGAAGCAGCCATGTTTTCTCAGCTCAGATGACCCTTTTAATTTCTAGAAAACAAGTTACATTTCACTGCATTCAAAGAACAAAAATTACTTAATACAATGCATAGTGCTTTGTGTTTTTGGGCTGTGAGCCTTAGAGAAATGTGGTTTTAAAAGTTGTCTGTAATTACAATCTGTGGTGAAGAACAGTTATATTACTTTGGTTCTTCCAAGTAATTAGTGCATGAAATGGACTTTAAACTGTTATTAGCCCAGTACATGAAAACCATTACAATTGCTCAAAGCAGCAGAAACCTTCAAGCTAACCAAGATTTCTAATAAACCGTGTTCACACGTCGCATCTGGTCTCATTGTGTGTGGAATATTTATGACTGTGTACTTAACAGAAGAGGAAGCAACTCTATCATTTAAGGAGAATGTGGCCGTGAAAGACATACGCAGCAATTTTAGGAGATGCTACTTCTTAAGAAGGCTGTCTGGGATTTTTGGAGAAGAGCGTGAGAGACTAAAAGGTGTTAAAATATGCATTATCGTAAATCCAGACCCAAACAGTTCTGAAGTATAGAAGTAGGATTCATTGTTCATGTACCGCTGCAGCTAATCGTCACCCACTGTACATGCAATTGTCACCATTTACCAGTGATTCCTTGCATTAGCAGAAGCAGCACATACTGTCGGAGCGGCAGCGCAGTAGTGAAGAGGGATTGAATTCACAAAGCCTTTATTTTCACACATTTCCCATTGCTAAACTAATTTCTGAATATATATCTTTAATATCTTTAAAGTCTTTATAGTTGTTTAATAAAAATAAAGTAGCTCTCTGGTGAACCCCTTTTTCCATGTCCAAACAAAGCTTATCACCACTATAATACACTGCTCAACATTGGCATTGCAACACGAAGAAGGAAAAGTCACTGAATTATGGCAATCAAGAAATCAATAGCTACGGTAAGTTAATTATATGCAAAAACATCTTGACTTATTTAGTGTCAAGCATGAGTGCCATGAAATACATACACTTGCATAGTTACTTAGGTTGAAAAAAGACCTAGGTTCATCTAGTTCAACCTTCCTCCACCAATTATATATATTGTCACTAAATCATTTATAACCAACAATGTTGTGTGTACTGAGGAAATCATCCAGCCCTTTTTTAAAAGCTGTTATAGTATCTGCCATTACTACCTCTTGTGGTAGTGTATTCCACAGTCTGACCGCTCTAACTGTAAAGAACCCTTTCCTATTTAGCTGCCGGAATCACCTTTATTCCACTCGCAGTGAGTGCCTCCTGGTCCTTAATATTGTCTTTGGAAGAAATAAGTCATGTGCCAGTTCTTTATATTGACCACACATGTATTTATACATATAAAGGAGATCTCCTCTGAGACATCTTTTTTCAAAGCTAAACAAATCCAAGGTCTTCCATTCCCTGCAATAGTCTAGTTGCCTGCCTTTGAGCTAACTTCTAAATGTCCTTTCTAAAATGTGGAGCCCATAACTGGATCCCATATTCCAGATGTGGGCTTACAAGTGATTTATAGAGGGGTAACAATATGTTGGGATCACGGGATCTAATCTCTATTTTTATACGCCCTAAAATCTTGTTTGCTTTAGCAGCTGCTGCTTGACATTGAGTGCTGCTGCTCAGCTTATTTGTAATGAGAATCCCCAAGTCTTCCTCCTGTTCTGTAGTCCCGAGTTTACTTCCATTTAATATATATGCACCTATAGGATTACTCCGTCCTAGGTGCATTACTTTACATTTACACTTATACGACTTGGCATGTTATTTATGAGGTTATTATTGGTTGTCTGAGGAATGTTCTGCCACGCTGACTGCACTTCAGCATGCAAATAATCAAGATCCACTGCTGGCAGCTTACCTTGCAATCACAGACCAATGACTTTAAAGATGTGCTCGACGTCTGGAGATGCTGCAGGCCATATTAGCAAGTTTAGGTGACACAGCTGCTCACATAAGTAAGAGCAACACGTGGCTTGGAATTGTCATTTTGAAGAATGACTCTGAGGACACTTTGGAGAAATGGCTATACTACTGGTTCCATCAGCAAACCAATGTAATGGCGAGCTGTTACTGAATCTGGAATGAAGACTAGAGGGGTCCGGCTATCATACATTATACCACCACATAATCTTGGGAGTAGTACCGGTGTGATCTATTTCATGGTGGACGTTTCATGGTATTACTCATTTGGTCTCCAGACTAATCACTGGCTATTTCTGCATCCAATACAAAAGATTACTCAAATCTAAAAAGAATAGACCTCCATTCCACCATACATTGCCGTTTTGTTGTTCACCATGATGGCCTTTACAAGCGGTGGTATGAGGTCAATTGAACATCTGTAACTGGACATCATAGCACAAAGTCATGCACACACCTTCTGATGGTTTGCGTAGACACTAACGCCTTAGGGCGGCTTTGCACGTTGCGACATTGCACGTGCGATGTCGGTGGGGTCAAATCGAAAGTGACGCACATCCGGCGTCACTTTCGACATCGTACTGTGTAAATGCTAGATGATACGATGAACGAGCACAAAAACGTCGTTATCGTATCATCGTTGCATTCACCGACATTTCCATAATGCCAGTGCCGCGACAGGTACGATGTTGTTCCTCGTTCCTGCGGCAGCGCACATCGCTGTGTATGAAGCCGCAGGAGCGAGGAACATCTCCTTACCTGCCACCGGCGGCTATGCGGAAGGAAAGAGGTGGGCGGGATGTTTACATCCTGCTCATCTCCGCCCCTCCACCGCTATTGGCCGCCTGCCGTGTGACGTCGCTATGACGCCGCACGACCCGCCCCCTTAGGAAGGAGGCGGGTCGCCGGCCAGAGCGACGGTCGCAGGGCAGGTGAGTGCATGTGAAGCTGGCGTTGCGATAATTTTCGCTACGCCAGCTATCACACGATATCGTACCTGTGACGGGGGCGGGGACTATCGCGTGCGACATCGCAGCATCGGCTTGCGATGTCGCAACGTGCAAAGCCCGCCTTAGGGTTGGTATGTGACATCCAATAAAACGTGCAGTATAGAAAAGATCAATTGTCAAACTAGTAGTCCTGCCATTTCTCCAATATATTTACTTATTTATATATTTATTACACTATTTAATTTATCTAATTACATCTGTATATATATATATATATATATATATATATATATATATATATATATATATATGCTAATTTTATAGAGAATACAGCACTATTATTTATTTGATACCGTCTTTTCTGATACATTTGTCATGAACTTTTTGTTTTGGTTATTGCCCCCCACAATTTTAACATATCTTGCTATCTTGAAGGTGTTGTCTGGTCTAAAATAAGTCTGCAGTCATGCTAAAGGGTTTGTCAGGTCTAAAATTATATAGATTATCAAAATATTCACATTGCAATGCGCACTATTCACATCCTTCAGTTTTTTTTTCTCCTCTTTAACTTGAATGCAACTGTTATTTCTGATAATATATGTGTTAATGTTCAGTTTGCACCAGTTCAGACCATAAGTTTAGGAAGTGCCGGCAAGTCTTCCATTTTTTTTAAAATGATATAGAGTGACTGCCGACTTATGAATTCTCCCAGCACACAGTTTGTGTGCTGTGAGGATTCGCCAGTTTCTGAGCAATGACAGTCACGTGACAGCAATTACTCGATATGCATGTTCCTGGCCAGAATCTGGCTAGTGGTGGCGGCCTCACTGAACACAAGTGTATGGAATGGGCGCATCTGAATAGTAGGCCCGGCCCTCTTGTGGGGGCAGCTTTACTCAATATATTGTATTGAGTGAGGTTACACCAACTAGTCGGGTTCTAGCCGGGAATATGCATATTTCCCAATTGCGGTCACCTGACCGCAGTTCCCAGCTCAGAAACTAGCAAATCCTTGCAGTGTACACTGTGTGCAATGGTAGGATTCAGAAGTCTGCAATCACATAGTATGACTGCAGACTTATTTTAGACCGGAAAACACCTTCAAGATAAAAAGATATATTAACATTGTGGGGGGAAGTAACCAAAGAAAAGTGCATGACAAATATATCAGAAAAGAGGATATCAAATAAATGTTGTATTCTCTAGAAAATTAGTACATATAAAATATAGCAGATAGATGTAAATTGAAAATTAAATAATGTAATAAATATATAAATAAGTAAATACACTGCATATCAATTGGAAGAAATACCATAAAGGAAGAAAACAAAACATGAATCAGGACCGCAGGACTCCTGTCCCCTAAATTTTTAATATATTTCTTTTTATCTTCATGTTCCAATAAAATTATATATTTGCATGATAAATTCATCTTTCTTTTTGTGGTCATTCTCTTCCTCCCCCTTTGTGTAGCATACTACTGCATGTTAATACCCACTCAAATTGACGGTACATATATATTTGCTCATACCATGGTGTATTCACCATGGTTTATAGTTGCTTATGTATTTTTTGGGGATCATCATCATCATCATAGTTTTCGAAGCCCACAAACGTCAGCCTCATCTCCTCAGCTGAAGGCTCCCCACCCACAAACGGATCTTCTGCTGAACATGCTCCTTAGCTTGGGTAATCTTGTAAGACGTAGCTAAGGCATGATATAAGAAGGAGTACATCCAGAAGTTAAAAACTGATATATCAGGAGGATCCAACAAGGCTCTCTCTTGTGTTAGGAAGAAGGACTGTCTTAATGCAATCTGAATTGTAAAGCGCTGCGGAATATGTTGGCGCTATAGAAATAAAGATTATTTTTATGTTATTATAGTAAACTACTGTAGCAGTATAAGGTGTATCTAGCGAAAAGCACTGGAGTGCTTTTTTTATAGAAAAATCAACACTATGCAACAATTTCCATTATATACAGTGAAAAACACTACAAAACAATATGAAGAGTTTGTGCATTCTTCCATTCACTCTGACCAACAGTTCAATGTAAAACACACACTAACCCACAAAATTCTGTAGTAATAATAAATGTACATACCGGACGGATTAGGAATCTGACTTTCACTGGCCGATTTTACTATTTTACTGTCGATGTTAATGTAAGAGGGCAGCTCTTCCATTTTCACAGGCCTATCTTCCAATTGCTGGGTCTCTTGAAATTTGTTCTGTTCTTGTAATTTTGTATGGTTTTCAATCACTTTGTTGGCAGTTTCCATAACCACTTCAGTATTTAAATTTTCTGCTGCCATTGCCAAAAGTTCATCATCGTCCTCTCCAACGTCCCAAGCATCGCTTGTATTGCTTTCAAACTCTTGGAAAGTACTGACCTTTTTCAGCTTTACAGGTGTTGTGGGAATCTTCTGAGCAGTTTTGCTTAAACTGAGAAACAGAAAAAAAATGGAACAGTGAAATCCACTGAAGGAGCTATAAATTAATAATATTATGCAAAATATAGAAGTAGTAAGAACTGGATGCAAAGCCACTACCAGTCCAGGATTCAGCCTCAGGGAGGTACTTGCCTAAGGAGTCACTGATCCCCCAGTATTCAGCATAGTCCAGAATGGTCTGGAGAAGTGAAATACTCTAGAAATCTATGCAGACATATTAATGCTTGTATGCTTACAAATTGTCTCTCTAGGAAAGGAGACAAACTCTAGCGCAGCGCCACCTATTGGAAGTAGCGATCCTAAAAGTCAGAAGTGGATTTTTAACAATCCTTTGCATATGACTTAGGATTTTATGCCAGACCAGAATCCCAATGTGTAGACACGGTGTTTCGGGGTGCTTGCCCCTCGTCAGTGCAAAGTATGGGGTGTCTGGTCTGGCTCATGAGAAGCTATGTGGGAGGACCACGGAGGAACACTATTCTCCTTAAGGAGACTTTTAAAGCCAGTCTGGCTGCCAGTAAGGGGACTTATAGCTGCCATGCCCCTCTAGGAAATATTCAAATTGTCTCTCCAGAAAAGGAGACAAACTCTAGCGCAGCGCCACCTATTGGAAGTAGCGATCCTAAAAGTCACAAGTGGATTTTTAACAATCCTTTGCATTTGACTTAGGATTTTATGCCAGACCAGAATCCCAATTTGCAGACACGGTGTTTCGGGGTGCTTGCCCCTCATCAGTGCAAGGTATGGGGTGTCTGGTCTGGCTCATGAGAAGCTATGTGGGGGGGGACCACGGATGCTTACAATCAGATATCTCATCTGACTCCCAGATCTGGAGGATAAGCAGATGAAGAAATTGACCAGAAATAGCAACAGATTCAAATGTATAGTCAAGTTTACAATTTAGGCTTAATGTATTCCTTAAATGGGTCGTCCCATCCTAAACCTTGGTGTCACCAACAAGATATGCCACATACAGTTGAAACCAGAAGTTTCCATTCACTCTCTACAAATACCGATATGCATGTTTTTCTCACTATCTGACATGAAAATCAGAACAAACCTTTCCCATTTTAGGTCAATTTGGAACAAAAATTATTTATATTTGCCAAATGCCAGAATAATGAGAGAAAGAATGTTTTAAGGGATTTTTATTACTTTCTCCAAAGTCAAAAAGTTTACATATATTTCATTAGTATTTGATACCATTGCCGTTAAACTGTATGACTTGAGTCAAACGTTTTGGACATGCTCCCACAAGCTTCTCACAATAGTTGGTAGGAATTTGGGCCCATTCCTCCTGCCAGAACTGGTTTAATTGACCCATGTTTGTAGGTCGCCTTACTCGCACCGGCCTTTTCAGCTTTGCCCATAAATTTTCAATAGGATCAAGATCAGGGTTTTGTGATGGCCACTCCAAAATATTGACTTTGTTAACTTTAAGCCACTTTGTAACCCGTTTGGCAGTATGCCTAGGGTCATTATCCATTTGGAAGACCCATTTTCACCCATTCTTTAAGTTCCTGGCTGTCTTGAGATGTTGCTTCAGTATTGCCACAATCTTCTTTCCTCATGATGCTATCCATCTATTTTGTGAAGTGCACCAGTCTCTCCTGCAGCAAAACAACCCCACAACATGATTCTGCCACCCCCATGTTTCACAGTGGAAATGGTGTTCTTGGGCTTCAAAGCTTCTCCCTTTTTTCTCCAAATGTAGCGATGGTCATTACGGCCAAACAGTTCAATTTTAGTTTCATCAAACCCCAGGACATGGCTCCAAAAATTAATCTTTGTTGCAGTGTGTTTTTCGAAACATTAATCTGGCTTTTTTTATGTTTCTTTTGGAGTAATGGCTTCTTCCTGGCAGAGTGGCCTTTCAGCCCATATTGATATAGTACTTGTTTCACTGTGGTTAACGACACAATCTTACCAACTTCCGCCAGCATCTTCACATGGTCTTTTGCTTTTGTTCTTGGGTTGAAATGCACAAGTCTGACCAAAGCACATTAATCTCTGGTACACAGAGCCCGTATCCTTCCTGAGCAGTATGATGGCTGTATATTACCATCTCGTTTGTACTTGAATACAATTGTTTGTACAGATGATCAAGGCACCTTTAGGTATCTGGTAATTACAATCAAGGATGAACCAGACTTGTGCAAGTCTACAAATTCTTTCCCTGAGATCTTGGCTGATTTCTTTTGACTTTCCCATGACACTACACAAAGAAACAGTGTGTTTCAGGTGTGCATTAAAATACATTCACAGGTCTCTCTAATTAAGCTTCCAAAGACATGACATCATCATATGGGCTGTCCCATATTGTTTCAATAGTACTCTTAGGGGTACTTTGCACACTACAACATCACAGCTGCGATGTCGGTGGGGTCAAATCGAAAGTGATGCACATCCGGTGTCGCTGTCGATATCGGAGTGTGTAAATCGTTTTTGATACGATTAACGAGCACAAAAGCGTCGAAATCGTATCATCGGTGTAGCATCGGTCATTTCCATAATTTCGGAAGGACCGATGTTCCGATGTTGTTCCTCGTTCCTGCGGCAGCACACATCGCTGTGTGTGAAGCCGTAGGAGCGAGGAACATCTGCGTCCTGCAGCTCACGCCGGCTATGTGGAAGGAAGGAGGTGGGCGGGATGTTTACGTCCCGCTCATCTCTGCCCCTCAGCTTCTATTGGCCGCCTGCCGTGTGACGTCGCTGTGACGCCGCACGACCCGCCCCCTTAGTAAGGAGGCGGTTGGCCGGCCAGAGCGACGTCGCAGGGCAGGTAAGTCCATGTGAAGCTGCCGTAGCGATAATGTTCACTACGGCAGCTATAACACAATATCGTATGTGCGACGGGGGCGGGGACTATCGCGCTCTTTATCGCAAGCATCGGCTTGTGATGTCGTAGTGTGCAAAGTACCCCTTAGTGTATGTAAACTTTTGACTTTGCAGAAAGTAATAAAAATACTTTAAAACATTCTCTTTCTTTCATTATTCTGGCATAATTGACCTAAAACAGGAAAGGTTTATTCTGATTTCATGCCAGGTAGTGAGAAAAACATGTATAAGTGACTTTTTAGATAGTGTATGTAAACTGCTGGTTTCAACAGTATGTCCAATATATGCGGCCCCCTTTGCCATCAGAAAAAGTGGTTACGTATGTGCCACTCTCTGCATTCATTTTTCAGGTTACTGTAGTAATGAAATAGAGAAACTTACCAAAAAGGGCTAAAAATAAAAAAAAATAAAAAACATCACAAAAAAAAGGCAATGGTAATTACCAACACCATGTCACAATTCTAATGCACTACAGGATGCATCAGGCACCCATCACCCAAGATACAGAAAAAGACAGTAGAAGTGCAAAATACTGAAGAAACAATCATTCATAGGCCAATCAATCATGGACTGACTCATAATACTAGGCAATCGTTTCATCCATTAATGGGAAGTGTATGAATGGTTGTTCAGCAATATTGTACACTTGTGCCTTTATCATTGGGGCCTGCTAAATCCTGTACTGCATCAGTATTGTGATCTTGTGCTAGGTCATACATGGACCTCATATACTGTACTAGGTCATACATGTTCCAGATGGGAAAACCCTTTTAAGTCTGTATGTTATTTCTGAGATTATTCAATAAAGAGGATTTGTCACCAGATTTCACAATACAAACAGCATACATTATTAAAGGGATTTCTTGAACCTGTGAGGCGGCCAAGATATTATTTACAATAGGAGTTCAAGTGCATTAAATAACTGACCCTACAGCCTAACCGACAGCTGCAGCTTGTACTGAGCAGTATAAGATCTCAGCAGCAGTAAAGAGTAGGGACACCCAGGAGCTGTCATTCAGGCTAAGTGAACAGAGAACAGGTAGACCTTTCACAAAGTATTAGGCTAAGTTTACATGTCTAATAATCATCTGTCAGAACGGATCCTGCACAGATCTGTTAGCTAAACATTCTGCAGACACAACTTTTTGTCCATTTTTAAATAACTGATGTCTGCCAGTTTGATTGCTTTTTTTAACAGTGGAGTAGATGGAGAATTGATCAGTTAACTGATTGCTATTTAGTCATCCGTTATTCATGCATTTATAACAGGTTCATTTTTTTCTTACAATGATCAGTTACAACTGGAAGATAAGTAGCAATTAGTTAACGGATTCATTCTGCATAGACTCCAATGTTAAAAAAAAAAAGTGTCATTATGCACAGTACCCAGGGACTATCCCAGCCCCTGAAACAAGCATCACTGATGACACTTCATTTCAGGGAGGGGGCAGAGGCTGTGACAGTGACCACAACTTCTGCCCCCTTATGATGCTTTGTTTGAGTATCACCATATGCACGTGGATTCTCAAATGAAGCATCATCAGAAAGGAAGAAGGGGAAAAAAATTACAACAGCAGTTAGTATGATTAGATAAAGATAGTTTATTTTTATAGCACCACTTCAGTGGCTTTTTTTTTGTTGGTTTAGTTCATCGCTTTCATAGAGTTGCAATAACAGCTTGTGACGCAACTTCTGACATCCAGCCACTCAGAAGTTGCAGTCACAAGATGGCAACTAGGGACCGGAGCGACGCTGATAAAAGATGAAACTGTCTAAAGGTAGAATAAGACCTGGGCAAGGGACATAGGTTTAAAGCAGCACTCTAGTGGTAAAAACAAAAAAACAGCTGGAGTGGTGATTTAATGCAAGTACATTAGAAATAAGAAGAACGGGGATAAATCCAGCTGCGTCTCTGTGATAGCAGATAAAACTATTACGTTTAGAGGATGGCACTAAATAGATAGTGATTTATGTGAAAATAACAACTTTAGCCTTCAGTAGATCCCTTTAATATTTTTTCTACAGGGTTAACATCTTATTGGCATGGTTGGGGTGAGCCAGTTGTCAATCGACATGATGTAGGCAGTGATGCCCCATCGACAGAGCACAGAAGAGAAGTTGCTCTGTCGACGTGATGTTACACAGGAAGTAGGAGGAGAGCCACCACCAGGAGTGGTCTGTGACCTCTCACAACAAAAGTCCTGGAAAACCCCTTTAATGGATAGGCCTTAAAAGACCTTATTGAACAGCCACTTTTTTATTTATGCTTCTCAATATATAAAACATCCTTACTTGACATAGTTGTATGAGGCCTTGTTTTAGGAGGAAGACATTTTATTACTTTTCAGTGCTGTTTATGGAGACATATAAACTACAGCGTGATTTCTTTTGAGACTTCAATATAAAGGAAAAACCTTTTTGTTTATATTTCACACACAATAAAAACGGTTTAATTCTTTATAATGTAAAGACTGTGTGAATACATGTAATAACTGTGCCAGAAAACGTATGTAGGTGGAAAAGTATAGTGATTTTAACCTTACTTGCTTCTCGTAGATTTAGGGGGTGATTAAAGAATTAGGGTTGGTGTAAATGACATACAATGGATTACCACCATCTTAGCAAGTTATCAAAATTATTCACATGATAGCGAGTTAGTTGCTGATCGCTGGGAGTCCAAGTGCTATTAAGTAGCCCAGCTGGCACCCCCTACAGGTTCGGTGAACAGGACTCTGAAATGCTACATTTATTTATCAGAGGGACTACCGAATATAGAAAAGCACATTACTCGGCTATCACCAGTAGTCTTGGATTGTGTCCATTTCAATTTCTTAATTTTGAGTTAGTCGAGTCATGTTCTGTTCATTTCAGCTTTGACAATGACGATTTTGCCTCGGTTCATCCCTTTTGCCCAAGCAACATCACAACCAAGACGACCTTACTGCTATGAGGCTGGCGCATCAAAGTCATTAATCATATGCTGGTCGACCATCAGCTCTTCCCCAGTAGCTTGTTGAGTGCTTTCCAATCTAATGGCACATCTTCCAGCACTACGACGAATACCTTTGGCATAATACTGAAGTAGATTGCTAGACCTTTCTTCCGCAAAGTAAATGTTGCACCTGTGAAGGAGCCACAATGAATCAGTGATGGATTGACAATGTACAATATGCCTCGTCAAGCAATGTCCTGCTGAGGACACTGGCCAGTCTGCTTAGTTTGGCACCCCAGTTGAAACCTGCCTGTCTGGGGTGTGCCTGCAAGCAAAATACACTACCAACAGCATAGCTTTCAACATCATAGATATATGCAAGCCCCGCTGGCGCAACAAACCGGCACTGCGATGAATTGGGGAACAACATTTCTCTTCATGAAATTATTTGCATCATTGTTAATCGCAGTTAATTTTGTAATGTAATCCTGGAAAACAGATCCAGCATGTTGGTGGATTATAGTTTGTTGACAAGCTCTATGGGAAACAGTAAGGTATTTGATTTCTATTATGCTAAAGACCTTTAAAATTGTATCACCATTTCATTATCTTCTACTCTTTGCTTTAGCATGCAGTCTAAATCGGTGCTATGGTTGGGTTTGTTAGAGGCCACAGTATAAATGTGCCCTTAAACATTGTACTTCTACCAACATGTGTTGCAGTTCATTACTTTGGTTTTGCTTTAGTTTTTTGAACTTTGTACATACAGGGGTTTAGTTCCCCCTTTTTGGGCTCTGCATTTAGTCTATATAACCTTGCATAGGCAGGTGTTTAACCCATTCACGAACTTTGCTATACCGGTATGTCTGAGGACGTGTCGCTCCCTTTTATGCGGACTCACATGCTAAGCCCACACCTTTCCCTGCACATATCGGATGATCTGATTAGCCGATATGTGCTTCTAACAACAGTGAGCAGATCAGAGATTCGGCCGCCGCTGTTAACTAGCTAAATCCCACTGTCAATCTCTGACAGCGGAATTTAACAGGCGTAGGCAGGTAAAGTGTCATTCCTTGCTCCAATCGCGTCGGCTCAAGCACCCCTCTGTACAGTAGAAGCAAATAGAGTATTGCAGCATCAAGTCACTTAAAGGGTCCAGTAAAAACAAAAAGTTGTTTTTTTTTAAAAAAAAAAAAAAAGTTGAAATCACCCATCTAGTGCCTCACTGAAAATAAAATAATAAAACCAATAATAAAATACACATATTTGTTATTGCCAGGTTCAGAAATGTTCAATCAAAATATAAAATAAACTAACAGCGTAACAAAAAAAAATAAAAATCAGAATTATGCTTTTTGACAGCTCTCAAATATTGGCATATGTTTGGCAACCAAAAAGGGAAGCTGAAAGGCCTTCCTCACTACCTTCCAACATACTGTGGTGTCCCTTAGGCTATGTCCGCACGTTGCTTTTTACCTGCTTTTTTGCTGCTTTTTCAACTGCAGCGTTTATTGCCAAAATGGTTGTGTTCTGCTTTTCAAGCAAAGTCTATGGGAATTTGGGTTTCTAGACCACACTATGCAGTTCAAAATGCTGCCTTTTTGTTGCAGAACTTTGGTCAAAAACTCAGCTTTGCAGTGCAAAAGCCAAATGGCAAAAACAATTTATGTCTAAATGTTTTAAAATCAAGGGCAGGGTTTGCAAGGGGTATAGGAGCCTGGCAAAGCTAACCATTTTAACCAGGTGACATCTACCCTAAATACGTTATGTATGAGTTTGAGACACGTAGGTCCAGACCTAGCTTGACCCATTGCTCCTGAGGTATTTTGTCTCCTAATTCTAGAAGTTCACTTTTGTTGATGTTAATCATGTAAAATAAAGATAGTTCATTTTTATAGCACCAGTTCAGTGTTTTTGTTTTAGTTCATCGCTTTCATAGAGTTGCAATGACAGCTTGTGACGCAACTTCCGACAGCCAGCCATTCAGAAGTTGCAGTCACAAGATGGCAACTAGGGACAAACAACATTTCTTGATGTTAATCATGTACCCCAAATATTCACTGAATTGCTGAATAAAAGTCAAAAAGATCCTCCTCAGCTGCTCTAGTGGTCTTGACAAAAAAAAAGTATGACGTCTTCCGCAAATAGAGCAACTTTAACTTTATCTTTGCCTACTCTGATTCCATCAAATAGATCTGACTCCTCCATAAATCTAGCAAAGGGTTCCATGGCCAGGTTGAACAGCAATGGTGACATTGGACATCCCTGTCTGGTCTCCTTGTGCAAGTGAAAAGAATCAGAGAGGAATCCTGGTGTGTGTACTCTAGCTGTATGACTATTGTAGACCCCATCCAAAAAGGTTCTAAATTTGCCTTTTAAATTGAACGAGTCCAACGTCGCCCCCAGCCACTGCCAACTAACGTCAAATGCTTTCTCTGCATCAAGAGTTAGGAGGGCTGGTCTGTCTCCTAAATGCTGCGGTCATCCTACCTCGTCCAGCACTGTCAAGACTTTTCTTATGTTTTTAACTGCAGCTCTTCCCTTAACAAATCCCACCTGAGCTGGCTTCACCAGTTGGGGAAGCACAATTGCTAAGCGGTATGCCATTATTTTGGATATAATCTTTTGGTCCAAGTCAATAAGTGAAATAGGTCTATAAGAACCAGCCTCCAAGGGATCTTTGCCATGCTTTGGAATTACTTTCATATACGTCTCCTTGAATCTACCTGGAATATTTCCTGTTGTCAAAATGTTGTTGTAGTAAGTAGTCAATACCGGGGAAACCAGTTCCTTGAGTGCTTTGTAAAATTCCCCACTATACCCATCAGAACCGGGTGCCTTTCCATTCCATTTTGAAGATGACTTATAGTTTTTGCTTCACCTCTTCTTCCGTTATGTCTGCATTAATTACATCCCACTGCTCCTGAGTTTAGGGAGAGATAAGCATTGGAGGAAGGCTCTACCCTCTGTCGCATTTGTGTGTGAGAGTTTGTATAGATCTTTATAAAAGTTTTGTAGAGTGGAATTTATTTTTTTGGGATCAGAGGTTACCTTTCCTTGTCCATCTTTTATTCTGACTATGGGTGATACTTGTAAAAGTCCCTTTGCCAATTTCACCAGAAGCTTACCCGCTTTGTTGCCGTATCGAAGTAATTCGACCTCTTGCCTAGATCTATACACCTGCTCCCTCCTGTCTATCCACGTCTCAAACTCTTGTTTGGTCAGTTTCCATTGTTGTCTGTTTTGAGTTGAGGGGTTCTGCAGGAACTCTGTATAGGCTTGTCTGAGTTTTGCACTCGATTCAGAATACCCCTCCTTCACTTTTTTCTTAAAGGGAAGAGACGTACATCAAAATTCTGCCTCTCAGCACCGTCTTTGCCGTGTTCCAAAACAGAGCAGTTTCATCTACGTGTTCTCTGTTGTCAGATACAAACTCATCCCACCAGCAGCGCAATTTGTCATTGAATCCTTTGTCCTTTGTCAGGAAGGCTGTAAACTTCCATATAAAGTATGATCCCCTGACCACCCTGTCCGTCAGTTCCATACCCACTGTGGCATGATCTGATATAACCAAATCAAAAATTGCGACCGACTTCAACCTGTTTAATAGACTCTCAGAGGTCAGGTGGTAGGCAATTCTCGACAGGACTGGTGGACATGGGAAAAGTAAGTAAATTCTCTAGCATCAGGATGCAGCCAGCGCCAGACATCCCTCAGCCCAGTCTGATTAAGCGTTAGGGCCATAAATGTTATATATAGAATAGGTTTCTCCTCCATGGTCTATAGTGACCCGTACCCATCTCCCCTGGTCGTCACACTCCTGAGACAATCATTTAAAAACGAAGTTGCGGTGGAACAAAATCACTACCCCTGCATGTCTACCCTGTGCTGCCGGTTCCACTACTGTCCCCACCCAGAATCTATTAAGCCTGAAAAAATCCTCTTCCCTTAAGTGAGTCTCCTGAAGTAGGACATTGTCTGGGGAGAATCGTTTAAGGTGCCTCAGAATCTTAGACCTTTTGTTCAGGGATCGTAGACCCTTTACATTCCAGGAAATGACAATCATAGGAGTCCCTGTTAGTTTTGGTTACTACCTGTTACCAGATACTTGTGGAAGGGTTAAACAGCATGTGGAGTCTGTCTGACTCCTGAAAGAAGAAAGGCGTTAAAAAAAAAAAAAAAAAAAAGAGAACAAGAAATACACAACAAGGAAAAATATCTTAGGGCAACAATAACTCTAAATTGAAAATGCACTGTGGTGTGTTCCGAACGGCGCACACCACCAGAAGTGCTATGGACTTCCACTTTCCCAATCTCAGAAAAAAGTGTTGATTACACAAGCATATTAGAGGAACTCAACCTGCACCACATGAAATGTAGGGAATATCAATCAGGATGACATCCGTATCCCCCAATTATCCCCTCACAATTTGTCTAAACAGACCACTCCACCTCCTCCCCCACCAAACCACAGGTCACATCCCCATATGGGGATAGAGATGATGTGAACAAGTGTCCTCTGGCATGGCAGGCCCCACATCATATGACATAAACCATTCCTGGCCCCTCCCCCACCAACCTCCACTTCCTCTCCTCCCAAAAAAAGTACATTCATTCATTATCTTGGTATCATCTCACAAACAGCTCGGATAAGAGTCCAGACCATTTTAAGGAAAAGCGGGTAAGGGTATATACTACATCACCATTTACAAGTTATCACTGGGTTGCTTCACCTATTACGACCTGTTGACCTCTTGGATTTCGGTGACATTGTTCGGTTGTCCCCCTCTCGGCCTCCTCTTCTCTCTGCAGTTTTTGCCATTTGCAGTATTTTTTCAATGTCTCTTTCGGCATCCCTTGCCGAGTTGTAGACAATGTTGACACCATCTTTTTGGAAAATCCTCAATAATGTTGGGTACTGAAGTGTGAAGTTCTTCCTAGCTTGATGCAGAGACACACATATTTTGCTGAAAGCTCTTCTTCACTTGGCCACATCTGCAGAATAATCCTCACACAGAAGAAGATTCATTCCTCTTATGATCAATGGTTGGGTTCTTTTTCTGCAGGCCCTTATTATGTCAAACTTGTCGTTGTAGTCCAAAAATTTCATAATCACTTGGCATTGTCTTGTCTGATCACCAGATTTTTTGGCATGGGAGCGCAGGTCTGGGCCCACCCTGTGAGCCCTTTCGACTCTACAGCCTCTATTAATTCCCAGAGCCGCCGGGAGATCTCTTTCACATAAGCATTGACGTTCGGCTACGGGAACCGCTTCAGATAGCCCCACCATTCTCAGTTTGCTCCGCCTGGACCTATTCTCGAGATCTTCAACCATGTCCGCTAGGCGTTTCGTTTCTGCGACCGTTTCCTCTGTGAGGACAGTTGCTTGTTATCTTCTTCCAGGGATGACACTCTCTGTTCCAACTCCTCTATCTGTTCTTTTTTTTTTTAACTGCCCCTTAATTTGTCAACGGCATTCTGGATAGCTTTCTCTATGGTTTTCTGGATCTCTGGCATGATATTAGCTGCAACCTCTGTTGCCATTGTTTTAAAGTCTACCGTTTGCATGTGCGTGTCAACTTCTTTGTTGCTGTCATTAGAGTGTTCGGCAAACTCACTCATAAAGGCATTGTGAAGCGGTTGAGATACATCAACAGGGACTTGTTCTTCCAGGGAGCTCGGTGCCATTTCTTTCTCCCCTTCGCTGCTGGCCTTGTCTCTTACGCGAGAGTAGTCCATTTTTTGTGAACTACGTAGGAGGTACCACGCCATAAAGCACAGGTCTGTAAGTTGCAAAAGCACCGTCCCTTTAACTAAATTGTAGTGTGGGGGTCTTAGTATATGAGTGGCTTACTGTCAGCTCCTTCAGAAGCCAGCAATCAATTTACAAGATGCAGTTCTGCATGATGGCCACTAGAGGGAGGCAGTGTCCTGCAGAGGGCTCTGTGTGAGATGCACTATATTATTTCACCCACTAGATGTCTCACTTCCTGCTTCCCGGGGATCCAGCAGTTGGGCAGGCTGAGTTTTCAAAGAGAAGAAAAAAAAAATATGGGAGGTTTCCCGCCCAGAAAACTCTCTCCAGCCTGTGTCAGTGCTCACCATGCAGCTTTCTCTGCCCTCCCGACCTCCAGCAGTCCTCAGGACTCTCTCTTCAGCACAGGTGAGGACACTACTTAGCACAGTCTGGGGGGCAGAGGGACATCAGTGGGGACCTCAACCAGCAGTTCAGTGATCCATGCTAACCGAGGGGGGAAGGGGGGGTACCGTGGACCACCCCGACCTACCCCTGATCCAGTCTCTGTCCCTGGCCTCAGCTCTTAATGGCAGGCTGCAGCCCAGCAGTGCTGTGTTCTGTCTTCCTCACTGTAATCTGGCCAGAGCAAGGGATATCAGCGGCAGTCTACACAGCAGGAGTCCTGGGTCAGGGGATCCTCCGGTCTTTACCCCAGTGCGTCTGCCAGACCCTCAATCTGTCTCTCACCCAGCTTTTTCTCAGAAAGTCTCTTGCAGAGGCAGCTATCTCCCAGCAGATGTGTCTTTGGGGTGTTGGATGGGCACAGATCCGTCCCTGATTCTTAGTATAATCTCTTGCAAGTGCAGGAGCTCCTCACCACACGTCCTACATCCTCAGCGCCGGAACAGGAAGTCCATCCCCGTCAATTTTGAAGCTTGTTGGCATGTAGAGAGGTGAACTACAAGACTTATGGTCCACCCTGATTGGATACACCTTGTTGCGGTTGGATGACTTGTAATTTTTTTTTTTTATCAACACAATATAAGCTAAGTACCCCATGTTATTTACATGTACTAATATTTACTGACTGCAGGGTAAGTGCTCATTTTCTTTTTATTCTAGGTTTGATCTGTGCTATGAAAGATGAAAGTCAATAGTTGATATTGCATTACTTTTTATGAATGACCGTTTGTAAAGAAATGCTGTTGGTCTCCGGTAATCTAATTTCTTCTGTACACTGCGCAAGAGAATGGAAAACAAAAAACTTATTACGACTACAGTGTTATTTTTTGTTGACCATGTCAGTGAGGATTTTATATAGGTTTTCATTTCAATTAAATAAGGCCTCATTGTGATGCACGGAAATAATAATGTGACTATTTATAAATAAAAACCATTTAAAAAAAATAAAATAAAAAAACTCAATGAAAAAAAAACAAAACTTTACTAACATCAGTTTTAGATTTACACACTTAAGAATATTACAATCTTGGATGAGTTTAATGCAGTGCAAATCAACTGTGAAAGTATTGAAAGTTAAACCAGAGGTCATTTTCAGCCCCTGGTAAGAGAAATGGTAAAATATTTCACTTCGCAGACAGAGGAGAATTCATAACACTGTTGGAAGTCTCTTAATTTCTGATTTATTTTTTTTAATAACCACTTACAAACAACAGATTTAAAGGGTAACTGTAATGTCACACAACATTTCAGAATAAACTGTCCTGTGTGCATACATGAGGAATAACACAATTTTGGACATTATATGACCTACCTGACAGCTGGCTCATGACTGATGCAATGCGGAGCCAGCTCTAATTCATTGATGGGGCGTGGTTACAGCCGCCACTATGTACTGAGTGCCAACAAACTGCTCCGTCTACAGCTAGATGACTGAAAGCCTGAGGCTGCCGAGAGGAATAAAGTTCCAATCCTCCCAGTAGTCGGGCTATCAGTGCTGCAATGCTAATAAATTGCAGATTACCCTTTCATTTGTAGGTTAATAGCATTTTTTCTTACATGACATTACTAAGCTTTCCGGATATGATTCAAGCTCTAATGCGGGGTGTTGTGCCTTAACACAACAGTGCTAAGTAAACACAAACTCCCGCCTTTTCCCTATCTGTACCAAACAATACTGCTCTAGGTGTGTGCAAATTTGTCCACCAAATAGTTCTACACTGAGTTTTTGGAGCAGAAACTCGAACAAAATTCTTATTAAATACTCAAAATTTGGTTCTGGCGAGGTATTAAAGACAGTGGCTCTGGTGAGGTATTCATGGAAGTATCATTTTACATTTTTTTTGCGGCCCTTGGGATTGGTTCAGTATGGCAATGTGGTCTTTGGATCGAAAAAATTCCATTGCAAAATTAACCTTTAGCCTGTAAGCCTGATGATGGCTTCCCACATCCTTATACCAGTAGCACTTAAAACAGAAATTATTTGCTTTTTGAGGACCTGCATTTGTGTGGCAATAACCTGAAATCAGCATGGCCTACTAAAATGCAAGTACCAACACTTATGTATATTAGCATATAGGACTTCATAGTTTTGGGAAACAAACCTTTCAAGGCACTTGTTCCTTTGTGCAGGAGATCGTTCACAATTTGGTCTGGAGCTGCTTAGCTCCAGTTCTACAGTCCTCTTGCAGAGAACACTAGCATATCTGCAGAAGTAATGACACTTTGTCTAGAATGCAGCGTCTCGTGGCATGTACCCAAATTCATGCTAAAGGAAACTTCACAAGATATCATTTGTTATATATACATTTTGGATAGCCTTCCACAAGCTTCTCATAATAGTTGTTAGGAATTTGGGCCTATTACTCCTGACAGAACTGGTGTAACTGAGCCATGTTTGTAGGTCGCCTTGCTCGCACCTGCTTTTTCAGCTTTGCCCATAAATTTTCAATAGGATTGAGATCAGGGCTTTGTGGTGGCCACTCCAAAACATTGACTTTGTTATTCTTAAGCCACTTTGTAACCAGTTTGGCAGTATGCTTTGGCTCATTGCCCATTTGGGAAACTCATTTCCGCCCAAGCATTAAGTTATTGGCTAATGTTTTGAGATGTTGCTTCAGTATTGCAAAAATCTTCTTACCTCATGATGCCATCTATTTTGTGAAGTGCATCAGTCCCTCCGGCAGCAAAACAACCCCACAACATAATGCTGCCACAATTTGAATGGTGTTGTTAGGCTTCCCAGCTTTTTCCTTTTTCCTCCAAACGTAATGATGGTCTTTATGGCCAAACAGTTCAATTTCAGTTTTGTCAGACCATAGGACATGCCTCTAAAAATTAAGGTCTTTGTTCTTGTGTATTTGCAAACATTAATCTGGATTTTTCACGTTTTTTGGGGGGTTATTTTGGAGTAAAGGCTTTTTCCTGGCAGAGTGGCCTTTCAGCCCATGTTGATATAGTACTCTTTTCACTGTGGATAATTACACTATCTTACTAGCTTCCACCAGCATCTTCACATGGTTTTTGCTTTTGTTATTGGGTTAGTATGCATATGTCTGGCCAAAGCACATTCATCTCGGGTACACGGAACTCTTTTTTTTCCTGAGCAGTATGATGGCTGGACATTCCCATCTTGTACTTGCATAGAATTGTTTGTACAGATGAATGAGCATAGCAACAAAAAGAGGAAAATATGCTCCAAAAATTAACCCCATAGCGACGGCCTAACGTCTCAAGACGTCGGAAAAACAGGGTACTTATTCTGTTCCGACGTCTTGAGACGTCAGGCCGGAAAAAGCTTGTAGCGCCCCCCAGTGACGAAAAATCTCGGGGGTTTCAGCTACCGGAGGTAGCGGAGACCCCCAAGATTATGAATCGGGGTTTTTTTTTTGGACCCCGATAATGTGATCGCCGGTATACACCGCATACCGACGTACACCGTATACCGACGTACACATAAAAAAAAAAAAAATGGCAAATAATACTGATTTCTTTCTTATCGGACATGATCAAACATGTCCGATGAGAAAGAAATATAATCCTTTAGTGCCCCCAAAGCCCCCGGTACCGGAGAAATCAACCCCCACCCCCACCGGACATCCAAAATGGCGCCGACACGCGCCGAAAACTGCCGCCGCCGCCGGCTCTGCATTCATTTCCCTCCGATCTGAAATGATCAAACATTTCAGATCGGAGGGAAATGTCCTCCCCCTGACCCCTCCTCCGGTGCACTGGAGATCTCTGGTCCCCGGAGCCCCCTCCGGTTCTCCAGAGCGCTCCCCCTTCCCCGCTCCGGAGCATGCAGGATGTCGGCGTGCAGCGCGCGGCCGCATTCATCCTGCTCTTTCTGACGCATGTGACACGTCACATGCGGCAGAAAGGTGTCCCCAGGTCCCGCCGTCACCCCCAGTCACTCCCCACCCCAGCCCCAGCCCCCGGTCTTACGTTACCTGGCGGCTGTTGCTGCTCCGTCCCCGCGATCACTCCCTCTGGAAAGCTGGCGGCGCATGCGCAGACAGCGGCTGTCAGCTGGATCCCTGCAAGCAGGGACGCTGACGTCGCTGCTGCACAGGCTGCTCCACTGTGGACCAGGGGAGAGTGAGTGCAGTAATCTGCAGCCACACTCCTCACATGGAGAGACTGCTGTTCCAGAAAATGGGGGTGTACGTTCTGTGAGCGTACCCCTCATATTCTGGAATGAAGTTACTGCAGGTCACTCTGCCCTAGGTTGGACCGGGGCAGTGTGAGTGCAGTATTCTCCGATTACTGCACCCACACTGCTCATGGAGAGCTTGCTCTTCCAGAAAATGGGGGATACGTTCCCTGAACGTGCCCCCCATATTCTAGAAGGTCCAGAGTCGCCGAGGGACCTCCAAAATGGATTACAGCGACCGAAATTTATTTATTTTCAATAAATTGGTGAAAAAGGAATGTTGTTTCGGGGAGTTTTTTTTTCAAATAAATTTTTTTTTGTATTTATTTTTTTCTATTACTGACTGGGTTAGTGATGTCGGGTATCTGTTTAGATGCCGTGACATCACTAACCCCAGGGCTTGATGCCAGGTGACATTACAGCTGGTATCAGCCCCGTATATTACCCCGTTTGCCACCGCACCAGGGGGCGGGATGAGCTGGAGCGAAGCGCCAGGATTGGCGCATCTAATGGATGCGCCACTGCTGGGGCGGCTGCGGCCTGCTATTTTTAGGCTGGGAAGAGTCCAATAACCATGGCTCTTCCCACCCTGAGAATACCAGACCCCAGCTGTCCGCTTCACCTTGGCTGGTGATCTAATTTGGGGGGGACCCCACGTTTGTTTTTTGTTTTTTTTTTTAAAAAACGCCTGGGGAGCCCTCCAAATTGATCACCAGCCAAGGTGAAGCTGTCAGCTGTGGTTTGCAGGCTACAGCTGTCTGCTTTACCCTAGCTGGCTATCAAAAATAGGGGGGAGCACACGTCGTTTATTTTAATTATTAATTTTTTGGGGGGCTAAATACAAGGCTAGGCACCCTTTAGTGCCACATGAAAGGCACTAAAGGGCGCCAGCTTAGAATATGCAGGGGGGTGGGACGTTATATATGTTTGACACCTATCCATTCATCCATTGTAGCATTTTACGCTGTGTGCCCACAATCAGGGTTTGCAGCGTTTTGGACGCAGAGTGTTTTCCCTGCATCCATAGCGCTGCATTGTGCGGTAGAAGCACAGTGGAAGGATTTTTAGAAATCCTATGCCCAATGTGCTTCTTTTCTCCGCAGCATAAACCGACCTGTGGTGCAGCTTCCCGAGCCTCCACATGTCAATTTATGCTGCGGAGACAAGAGTGTTGTCTGCAGGTAGCATAGAGCTCCACAGCAGCCTGAACCCAAATCGTGGGCATGGGCAGCTGCGTTCTCCCGTGGACAACACTCACATCTCTGCAGGGAGGCTGACACTGTGTACTAGACGCCGTGTCCCTGGATCATGGCCACATAGCTACAGCAACATTTTTGTGAAGTACCTGTGGATTCAAAATGCTTACTATACTCCTGAATAAAATCCAGTTTCCAAAATGGGGTCACTTGTGGGGGGTTTCTGCTGTATAGGTACCCAAGGGGCCCTGCTAATGTGACATGGTGCCCGCAATTTATTTCAACTTTTCCAGAATTCAAATGGTGCTCCTTCCATTCCAAGCCCTCCCATTTATCCAAACAGAGGTTTTTGGCCACATATGGGGTATCCCTGTGCTCATAAGACATTGGATAACAACCTGTGGGGTCCACGGTTTGTTGTTGCCTCTTGAAAAAGTAAGAAATATGATGCTAAAGCAACATTTTTGTGAAAAAAATGAAAATTTTCAATATGGCAACCTAAGCTTATCAAATTCTGTGAAGTACTCTTGGATTCAAACTGCTCAATATACACCTAGATAAAAGCCTTGAGGTGTCTTGTTTCCAGAATGGGGTCACTTGTGGGAAACCTACACTGTTTAGGCACCTTAGGGGCTTTCCAAATGCAACATAGCGTCCGCTAATGATTCCAGCCAATTGTGCAGTCAAATGGCGCTCCTTCCCTTCCGAGCCCTGCTGTGCACCCAAACAGTTGATTTTCATCACACATAAGGTATCAGCATACTCAGGAGAAATTGCACAATAAATTTTATGCTGAATTTTTTCCTTTTACACTTGTAAAAAAAAAAGCTACCTGGTTGAAGTAACAATTTTGTGGTAAAAATGTATTTTTTTTTTTCACAGCTCAACATTATAAACTTCTGTGAAGCACCTGAGGGTTCAGGGTACTCGCCAAACATCTAGAAAAATTCCTTCAGGGGTCTATTTTCCAAAATGTGGCCACATGTTTAGGAGCTTCACTGTATAGACACCTCAGGGGCTCTCCTAATGCAACATAGCGTCCGCTATTGATTCCAGACAATTTTGCAGTCAAATGGCGCTCCTTCCCTTCCGAGCCCTGTCATGCGCCCAAACAGTTGATTTCCACCACATATAAGGTATCGCCAAACTCAGGAGAAATTGCACAATAAATTTCATGGTGATTTTTTTCCTGTTACCCTTGTGAAAAAAAAGCTACCTGGTTGAAATAACAATTTTGTGGTAAAATTTTATTTTTTTATTTTCCTGGCTCAACGTTATAAAATTCGGTGACGCACCTGGGGGTTCAGGGTACTCACCAAACATCTAGATAAATTCCTTGAGGGGCCTAGTTTCCAAAATGGGGTCACTTGTGCGGGGTTTCTGCTGTTTAGGTACCTTAGGAGACCTCCAAATGCGACATGGTGCCCGCAATCTTTTTCAGCCAAATTTCCTTTCCAAAATTCAAATATTGCTCCTTTCGTTCCAAGCCCTCCCATTTGTCCAAACAAAGGTTTCAGACCACATGTGAGGTACCAACGCGCTCATAAAAAAAGTGGTTAACAGACCTTGAGGTCAAATTTTTGGAATTACCTCTTGAAAAAGTGAGAAAATTGATGCTAAAGCAACATTTTTGAGAAAATTATTAAAATTTTCAATATGACAACGTAACGTTAACAAAATCTGTGAAGTACCTGTGGATCTAAAATGCTCACTATACCCCTAGATAGAAGCCTTGAGGGGTCTAGTTTCCAAAATGGCGTCACTTGTGAGGGGTTTCTTCTGTTTAGGTACCTTAGCGGACCTGTAAATGCAACATGGTGCCCGCAATCTATTTCAGCCAAATTTGCTTTCCAAAATTCAAATATAGCTCCTTCTGTTCCGAGCCCTCCCATTTGTCCAAACAGAGGTTTCTGACCACATGTGGGGTATCGGTGCGCTCATAAGAAAGTGGGGAACAAGTTTTGTGGTCCATTTTGTTGTGTTATTTCTTCTAAAAGTGAATAAATTTGGGATAGAGCAACATTTTTAGGTAAAATTTAATTTTTGCTTTTTTTCATTCCACATTGCTTTTGTTCATGTGAAGCACCTGAAGGGTTAATAAACTTCTTGAATGTGGTTTTGAGTACTTTGGGGGGGTGCAGTTTTTAGAATGTTGTCACTTTTGGGTATTTTCTGTCATCTAGGCCTATCGAAGTCACTTCAAATGTGATGTGGTCCCTAAAAAAATGGTTTTGTAAATTTTGATGTAAAAATGAGAAATCGCTGATAAACTTTGAACTCTTCTAACTTCCTAACAAAAAAAATATTTTTCCAAAATTGTGCTGATGTAAAGTAGACATGTGGGAAATGTTATTTATTAACTATTTTGTGTCACAGAAATCTCTGGTTTAACGGTATGAAAATTCAAAAGTTGAAAATTGCTAAATTTTCAAAATTTTTGCCAAAATTCAATTTTTTTCATAACTAAACACAAAAAATATTGTCCTAAATTTGGTACTAACATGAAGTCCAATATGTGACGAAAAAACAATCTCAAAATCACCAGGATCCGTTGAAGCGTTCCAGAGTTATAACCTCATGAAGTGACACTGGTCAGAAGTGCAAAATTTGGCCTGGTCATTAAGGTGAAAATTAGCTCCGTCACTAAGGGGTTAAGTATTACTTACAGCAAGATGGGCTGTAAGTAATACAGGCTCCTCCTGCACCTGTGACGCTTCCACTTTAGTGGGGGTTTAGCTGTATCCTGCTAGAGTAGTAGTTTTTGGCCAGGGCAATGTACACACTGCAGCCCATCTTGCTGTAAGTAATACAGATGAATGAGGCACCTTCAAGTATCTGGAAATTATGAACCAGGCTTGTGTAAGTCCACGGTTCTCTTCCTGAGATCTTGGCTGATTTCTTTTGAGTTTCCCATGATGCTTCACAAAGAAGCAATGTGTTTCAGATGTGCATTACAATACATCCATAGGTGTGTCTCTATTTAACTCATATGTTGCCAATAAATCTATCAGAAGCTTCCAAAGGCATGACATCCATTATAGGGTATGTCCCATATTGTTTAAGTGTATGTAAACTTTTAACTTTGCAGAAAGTAATAAAAAATACCTTAAAATGCTCTCTCTCTCTTATTATGCTGGCATTTGGCAAATATAAATATAAAATAGTCCAAAACTTTAGGAATTCCTCTGTTCCTCAACTTCTTTGGGAGTTGGATGTAGAAGCCATCTTGAAGTTACATGTGCTGGTATATTGTATTAAGGAAAATCACTAAATATGTAGTATGTTATATCTATATATATATCTATATACACATACACACACACACACACACACACACACACACGTTAGTAAGAAACAAAAGCATTCATAAATATATGTGTTAGATTACATTAACTAAACTACATACCTAAGTCTATGAAATGG
Organism: Anomaloglossus baeobatrachus; assembly: GCF_048569485.1. Taxonomy (NCBI): domain Eukaryota; kingdom Metazoa; phylum Chordata; class Amphibia; order Anura; family Aromobatidae; genus Anomaloglossus; species Anomaloglossus baeobatrachus. The sequence continues at coordinate 359,058,992 of NC_134356.1, forward strand.
CTGAATTAAGTATTTTTGGTTACTCTTATCCTCAACAGTCCTGGCGGAGTGCTTGGGATCATTATCATGCTGAAATACCCAGCCATGTTTCGCCTTCAATGCCCTTGCTGATGGAAGGAGGTTTGCACTCAAAATCTCACGATACATTGCCCCATTCATGCTGTCATGTACACGGATCAGTCGTCCTGGTCCCTTGGCAAAGAAACAACCCCAAAGCATGATGTTGCCACCCCCATGCTTCACAGTAGGCATGGTGTTCTTTGGATACAACTCAGCATTCTGTCTCCTCCAAATACGACGAGTTGTGTTTCTAATAAACAGTTCTACTTTGGTTTCACCAGACCATATGACATTCTCCCAGTACTCTTCTGGATAATCCAAATGCTCTCTAGCACCTTCAAACGGGCCCGGACATGTACTGACTTAAGCAGAGGAACACGTCCGGCACTCCAGGATCTGAGTCCCTGGTGGCATAGTGCGCTACTGATAGTAGCCTTTCTTACGGTGGTCCCAGCTCTATGCAGGTCATTCACTAGATCCCCATGTGTGGTTCTGGGATTTTTGCTCACCGTTCTTGTGATCATTTTGACCCCACAGGGTAAGATATTGCGTGGAGCCCCAGATCGTGGGAGATTATCAGTGGTCTTGTATGTCCTCCATTTTCTTATTATTGCTCCCACAGTTGATTTCATCACATCAAGCTGCTTGCCTATTACAGATTCAATCTTCCCAGCATGGTGCAGGGCAAAAATTTTGTTTCTGGTGTTCCTCGACAGCTCTTTGGTCTTCACCATAGTGGAGTTTGGAGTGTGACTGCTTGAAGTTGTGGACAGGTGTCTTGTATACTGATAAGTTCAAAAAGGTGCCATTACTACAGGTAATGAGTGGAGGACAGAGGAGCCTCTTAAAGAAGAAGTTACAGGTCTGTGAGCCAGAAATCCTGCATGTTTGTAGGTGACTAAATACTTATTTACCACCATAATTTGCAAAAAAAAATCTTGCCAAATCAGACGAGGTGATTTTCTGGATTTGTTTTCTCATTTTGCCTCTCATAGTTGTGGTCTACTTATGATGTCAATTACAGGCTTCTCTCATCTTTTTAAGTGGGAGAACTTTCACAATTGATGGCTGACTAAATACTCCCCCACCCCACCCCCCCCCGTTAATAAGTTATCTTGTACAATAACACTTGGGTCACTGTCACACATTCATGACACAGGCCATTGTTCCATAGTTCTACATCACCAATTGAATTCAATTGTTCTTTCACTTTATTACACTCGATTATGTTTGTCTATTGAATGTGTAATTTAATATAGTATATGCACATAGTTTTTTTTATTGGGTTTAGTATTGTGCCTTGGTAACTACATGCATATATTTAACAATTGAGCTCTGGTACTGCACTATGTTAAATTACACAATGTAGATTAATGTATGGCATGTTTTGGTGGATTTAGTGTTGACTCCATAGTGTACAATTATCTTATATATTTGATGTCATTTTAATACAGTACTGATACAAGTATTACCTTCTTCATTTATATATTTGCTGTATCTTCTACTGCTATGTTTGCAGTATGAGTGCACACTGAGCATGTGCTCCCTCAGCGTGGTGGGGGGCTCACTAAGACAACGCATCTCCTGGGAAACAGACCATGTGAGCCACGTGGTCATGTGTTCAGGTGACGTAATCACTGAACGCCAACTTCACCGCATCACAGCAATGTGACACTGGTATGTTAGTGGTGCGCATGTTAGGACTGGCTTATCCCTCATGCCAAGCACACTATTTGAAGACCATAATATAGCGCTTACATACCTCTTTATGAAACCACAGGCAGTGGTGAAACACGTCAGGTTGTTCTCTAGCTCCAATCTATTTTATTGCTGCAATGGCCAAAAGTAACTTTACCGTCCTCTAACATACTACTTCGACATGTTGCCAATATTTGTTGCTATGTTGTGGCTATTTCTCAACATTCATTGAGATTAAGACATTTTACTATACTTAACCTGTGGCTATTTGCATGCAGCCAGTATTATAACATTATTCAATCTAATAGGAGCATTCCTTTTTTGTTTCTTTAAAACATGTTTACTTTTTGCTGATTTTGTACCATATTATTATTACATACAGCTTTATCTATTGTTTTTTGGCATTCTAATAAATATTGGCTTTTATTTGTGATTTTTTTCAGGTGTTCCCTATTTTTCGCTGTAGGTTTATACATCATGCCACCGATGTAGAACGTTCCCTGTCTTGGCCCTGTTAGTCCCCTGATGAATCCGGAGCATAAAAGGAAACGAGATGAGCAGATAATTATAATATTTTTCAGACTTCCCAAAGGGACCTATTAATTTTAGATGCTATTGTTTACCTGGCGTTTTATACAATGATCTTTAGTTTCACATTGGAGGTATTGTCCTTCAAAAATGAGTACACAAATCTTTACAATAGATATTGTCCAGAGATAGCTTATTAAATGATTTATCATTGGCCGTACATTGAGGCATAAATTAAATTACTGTGGGAAGCCATTTATTTCTGTTCTAGTAGGACTGGTCATGGTTATTAAAAGGTAGAGCTGTCAAAGAGCTAGGGCACCATTTGCAACCAAGTTTAGGGTGCCTCCTTCCACGGTAAGGAAGGGAATGTAGGGATATTGTGGTGAAATACCTAGACATTTCTGGCCATCCATTTACTGATCCACCTTAACCTATACAGTATTAACTTATTGGGTATAAGATCATCGGTTATTTAGTGTCCTCCCTATTCAGGTTAGCTTCCTTTTGCATCCATCTCCTGTACTAAAATCCGTATGGGATGTTATTTTTATCACATATTATACTTCCCACTAGTAACATGTTATATTTCACACTAAAATACTAAACACTAATATAGTTTATATTTTAACCCCTTCAGCCCCAAGCCTATTTTGACCCTAAAGACCAGGCCATTTTTTGCAATTCTGACCAGTGTCACTTTCTGAGGTTATAACTCTGGAACACTTCAGCGGATCCCGGTGATTCTGAGATTGTTTTTTCGTGACATATTGGGCTTCATGTTAGTGGTAAATTTAGGCCGATATTTTTTTGCGTTTGTGAAAAAAACGGAAATTTCGCGAAAATTTTGAAAATTTTGTAATTTTCAAATTTGAATTTTTATGCTCTAAAACCAACGAGACAGATGACACAAAATAATTAATAAATAACATTTCCCACATGTCTACTTTACATCAGAACAATTTTGGGGAAAAAAAAAAATTTAAGGAAGTTATAGGGGTTCAAAGTTTATAAGCAATTTCTCATTTTTACAACAAAATTTACAAAGCCACTTTTTTTTTTTTAGGGACCACATCACATTTGAAGCAATTTTGAAAAGTCTACATGACACAAAACACCCAAAAGTGAACCATTCCAAAAACGGCACCCCTCAGGCTACTCAAAACCACATTCAAGATGCTTATTAACCCTTCAGGTGCTTCACAGTAACTAAAGCAATGTGGAAGGAAAAAATGAACATTTTACTTTTTGCAACAAAAATGTTAATTTAGCCTCAAATATTGCATATTCACAAGGGTAGCAGGATTAAATGAACCCCCAAAATTTGTTGGGCAATTTCTACTGAGCACGCAGATACCTCATATGTGGCGAAAAACCACTGTTTGGGCGCACGGCAGGACTCGGAAGGGAAGGAGCGCCATTTGACTTTTTTGAACAGAAAATTAGCTGGAATCGTTAGCCGCACCATGTTGCGTTTGGAGAGCCCCTGAGGTGCCGAAACAGTGGAGCTCCCCCACATGTGACCCCATTTTGGAAACTAGACCCCTCATGGAATTTATGTAGATGTTTATTGAGCACTTTGAGCCTCTGGGGGCTTCACAAAAGTTAATAGAGTTGAGCCGTGAAAATAAAAAAAAAAATTTTTACCACAAAATTGTTACTTCAACCAGGTAGCTTTTTTTTCACAAGGGTATCAGGAAAAATTGCACCATAAAATGTATTGTGCAATTTCTCCTGAGTACACAGACACCTCATATGTGGTGGAAATAAAATGTTTGGGCGCACAGCAGGGCTCGGAAGGCAAGGAGCGTCATTTGACGTTTCAAACGCAAAATTGTCTGGGATAATTAGCGTATTCCATGTTGCGTTTGGAGACCCCCTGAGGTGCCGAAACAGTGGAGCTCCCCCACATGTGACCCATTTTGGAAACTAGACCCCCATGGCATAGAAAAAAAAAAAAACAGCGGCAGATGGGGGGGGGGCGGCAGATGGGGCGGCGGCAGATGGGGGGGCAGCGACATATAAAGGGAGCATCTGTGATTGTGAGACGGCGGCTGGGATAGGGTGGGGGCGGATGGGAGAGGGCGCAGTGGATGCAGGAGCGGCAGAGGATGGGGGGAAGGGGGGATTGGGGGGGAAGGGAGGGAAGGGGAGTGGGAGGTGAGATTGGGGATAGTTACCCTACAGGATGGATCTAGGCAGCTGGATCACAGGAGATGAAGGAGGCAGCAGATCGGGGAGGGTGAGAGGTGGGGGAGGGAGCGCAGCGCAGATTACGGAGGAGACAGGTGAGGGAGCGCAGCGCAGATTACGGAGGAGACAGGTGAGGGAGCGCACATCACGGGGGTGACAGGTGAGGGAGCGCACATCACGGGGGTGACAGGTGAGGGAGCGCACATCACGGGGGTGACAGGTGAGGGAGCGCACATCACGGGGGTGAAAGGTGAGGGAGCGCACATCACGGGGGTGACAGGTGAGGGAGCGCACATCACGGGGGTGACAGGTGAGGGAGCGCACATCACGGGGGTGACAGGTGAGGGAGCGCACATCACGGGGGTGACAGGTGAGGGAGCGCACATCACGGGGGTGACAGGTGAGGGAGCGCACATCACGGGGGTGACAGGTGAGTGAGCGCACATCACGGGGGTGACAGGTGAGTGAGCGCACATCACGGGGGTGACAGGTGAGTGAGCGCACATCACGGGGGTGACAGGTGAGGGAGCGCACATCACGGGGGTGACAGGTGAGGGAGCGCACATCACGGGGGTGACAGGTGAGGGAGCGCACATCACGGGGGTGACAGGTGAGGGAGCGCACATCACGGGGGTGACAGGTGAGGGAGCGCACATCACGGGGGTGACAGGTGAGGGAGCGCACATCACGGGGGTGACAGGTGAGGGAGCGCACATCACGGGGGTGACAGGTGAGGGAGCGCACATCACGGGGGTGACAGGTGAGGGAGCGCACATCACGGGGGTGACAGGTGAGGGAGCGCACATCACGGGGGTGACAGGTGAGGGAGCGCACATCACGGGGGTGACAGGTGAGGGAGCGCACATCACGGCCGTGACAGGTGAGGGAGCGCACATCACGGGGGTGACAGGTGAGGGAGCGCACATCACGGCCGTGACAGGTGAGGGAGCGCACATCACGGCCGTGACAGGTGAGGGAGCGCACATCACGGCCGTGACAGGTGAGGGAGCGCACATCACGGCCGTGACAGGTGAGGGAGCGCACATCACGGCCGTGACAGGTGAGGGAGCGCACATCACGGCCGTGACAGGTGAGGGAGCGCACATCACGGCCGTGACAGGTGAGGGAGCGCACATCACGGCCGTGACAGGTGAGGGAGCGCACATCACGGCCGTGACAGGTGAGGGAGCGCACATCACGGCCGTGACAGGTGAGGGAGCGCACATCACGGCCGTGACAGGTGAGGGAGCGCACATCACGGCCGTGACAGGTGAGGGAGCGCACATCACGGCCGTGACAGGTGAGGGAGCGCACATCACGGCCGTGACAGGTGAGGGAGCGCACATCACGGGGATGACAGGTGAGGGAGCGCACATCACGGCGGTGACAGGGGAGGGAGCGCACATCACGGGGGTGACAGGGGAGGGAGCGCACATCACGGGGGTGACAGGGGAGGGAGCGCACATCACGGGGGTGACAGGGGAGGGGGCGCACATCACGGGGGTGACAGGGGAGGGGGCGCACATCATGGGGGTGACAGGGGAGGGAGCGCACATCACGGGGGTGACAGGGGAGGGAGCGCACATCACGGGGGTGACAGGGGAGGGGGCGCACATCACGGGGGTGACAGGGGAGGGGGCGCACATCATGGGGGTGACAGGGGAGGGGGCGCACATCACGGGGGTGACAGGGAAGGGGGCGAGTAGCCGATCACGGGGGTGAGAGTTGGGGGGGAGCGGGCAGCACATAACGGAGGAGAGGGGGTGCGCAGCATAAAACGGAGGGGAGGGGACGGGCAGCACATAACAGAGAGGGGGCGCGCAGCACATAACGGAGGAGAGGGGGCGGTGCCGGGCAGCACATAACGGAGAGGGGACAGGGCCGGGCAGCACATAACGGAGAGGGGGCGGGGCCGGGAAGCACATAACGGAGAGGGGGCGGGGCCGGGCAGCACATAACGGAGGAGGAAGCGGGCAGCCGATCTCGAGTGGAGGGGGCTGGCAGCACATCACGGAGGTGAGGGGCCGGGCAGCAGATCGGGGGGGACCGGTGGCACTGTGGCAGATGGAGGGCGGCGGCGGCGGATCGAGAGGTGTGGGGGTGAGGGTGCGGGCAGCAGATCGAGTGGCAGATCGCGGAGGGCAGCGGCGGATCGGGAGGTGTGGGGGTGGGGGTGGGGGTGCGGGCAGCAGATCGGGTGGCAGATCGCGGAGGGCAGCAGTGGATCAGGAGGTCTGGGGGTGAGAGTGCGGGCAGCACATACGAGGGGTGGGGGTGTGGGTGGCAGATCGCGGAGGGCAGCGGCGGATCGGGAGGCCGGTTTCATACAGTGCAATGGCAGCGCGGCAACTTCCGGGTCCCATGCTCCGGTCACATAACAGCATGGGACCGGAGCTTGTCGCCCTGCCATTGCACTGTGTACACTCACTGTGCTGGCGTGCTGCAGGGAACGGGAAGTGAAGCTGATGGGGCGGTCACCGGCAACAGGTCCACTGTGATTTGGAGAGATCGGCCTTGTGACCGCTGTCTCCAATCAGAGCTACTGGAGCTGGGGGAGGGTGATCCAGTGAGGTCACCCAGCTCCAGCCAATGGCCAGTGCTATAGCTGCACTGGCCAGGGCTGGATTTCAATGTTTCAGTCACTTTAAGTGGCTGGAACATTACAGTGGCTGTGATTTGTTGAACGGCGTTCGTCAGCCAATCACAGCCTCCGTAGGTTCAGGGAGGAGGCACCACCCCTCCTGAGGTCAGGTACAGGTCCCCTCCTCACCGAATCTGCGGTTTATGCTAACTTTTCGCAGTCACCGGAGGCTCCGGTGCCGCGATTACGCCATGACGGAAAGATCTGTCCTTGGTCGTTAAGGCCCAGGGCACCATGACGGATCTTTCCGTCCATGGTCGTGAAGGGGTTAAATGGAATTTGTCAACAGGCTTTTGCTATGTAATCTAAAGTCAGCATGCTGCAATGGTTAACAGAAAGTTCAGGCATGTCAATTTTGTCACAGTTTCATTGTTTGTTTGCTATGTTTGTTTAAGCAGCAGGACCCTTATCATTATAGGACTAGAAACTCACCTGCACAGAAGTCCAACATGCCCCTTCCTCTGTGTCACACTTAAGGCTATGTGCCCACGGGGAAAGTGTCCTGCGGATATATCTGCAGGAGCTCCCAGAAAACCGCAGCACAACTTTGTCTGTTTACATGCTGCGATTGTATTGCGGAATGTCCTGCGGATATGCTGCGGGCTTTCTGCATTAAGGATACAGTACCATGGCTTCGGCACTGCATCCTCAATGCAGAACAAGTGCTGAGTGATCGGAGAGTTCATACTTACCTCCATCACGCAGCACTTTACTTTCCGGTCGGGTCTGTCTGCACATTGCAGGAGAAGGTGGGCGGGCCTGACCCAGCTCTGGCTGTCACATGACCGGAGCTCGTGCAGGCCCCGCCCACCTCCTGCTCCTGGCTCCACCGCGCTCCTCTGCATCGGAGGAAGTGACTCCGCTGTCTTCTATCAAGGCAGGTAAGTATAGGATCGCGCGGAAAAATCGACAGGAATAATTGACATTCTGTAGATTTTTCCACAGGGAAATCTGCATTATTTCCGCTGAGGAAGAAACCGCAGCATGGGCACAGCACTTCCAAAATGCCATAAAAATTGCTGGGGACTCGCTGTACTGTGGATTTTTGAGAAATCCGTGGAATTTCCGCAAAAAATTGCGTCAAATTCCGCACATTTTCCGCAGTGTGGGCACATAGCCTAAGTCAATGCAAAATGTCTATTGAGAGCCTGGTATGGGCGTAAATATTCCCTGTGCTCAGCTACATGACTAAGCCTAAAAATTCTGCTTGTGTCAGAACGGCTGCACCCAGTAATCTAAGTGATACACCGCTGAATTCAGGGTCTCTTTACCTACATCATGCTGCTCTCACATGAGGTAGCAAAACCTGCTGACATATTCTCTTTAATTTAATTAAACTGTGTTTTACAAGTGGCTGTAATGACCATGTTAGAGATGTTTGAACTCTCTGCTCATCTTTTACATATGTGAATATTGGAAATAGATCAGTGGGCAGCACCCTGAACTTAGTAATATTACCTACTTATGGAAATTATCTAATAAATGTTCTGTACTGGTGACAAACAAGTCTAACCAGACCTTCTAATAGAAATAGGTGGCTAAGCTAACTTCCCAAAAAGGCAGCTTGTGGCAGAGAAGACCACAGGTCATCATATTCATTATTTATTAAAAAAAAAACATGCAAAACATGGCATAAACTAGGGAAAATTTAATCAATACTCACTTTAGTAAACTTGTCTCCTCAAATCAATAGCATCAAAATAAGTCACTTAGTATGTCAACTCCCTAAACAAGGACCACAAAGTTTTCCAATTTCAGACACATTAGCCTCCATTTCATGGGGTGTCACAGAATCCATAGCACTGCTTCACATTTCACTTCGGTCAATAGCAGCATTGTTACATGTAGAAAACTGCCTACAATTTAACATTTCAACTAAAGTTACATTTTTTGGTTTCTAATCAATAACCCGGAGGGAGTTGAAAAGCTAATTGAACTTCATGCAGTTTGTATACACATGGATACTCAAACCACTTATTGCTCCACTGGATGCTTTACAATGAATAGTGATGTGTTAAATGCTTTGGAAACTATGTACAGTACGAGAACTGTCTGGCGTCTTTATTATATACCATCGAAAGGGTTTGTTTCCAAATATGAACGCTAATTGGAAAAATAGTCAGCAGAAGACTTTATGAGATGCTTTATCAAAAGAAAAATTGCCTCTAGCTTAAATGGCTTGTGTTTTTTACAAGACATTTATGGTACGTTGGGATACGCACCAATCCACAGGATGAGGTTCGGTCTTGGCCTGATTCGAAAGAAGAGGTGGCCTAGGTTCTTAAAACGAAGTCTAGTGGGTGTAGTTACATCTCCACCAGAGTCTGCTCCATCAACTTCTACTTCGATCACCAGGCGACGACGTGTTCCTGCCGTGGATAGTGCTGGTGGTGGGAGAGGAGTCGATGCTAGTGGCGCTGGTGGGCGCAGGCTCCGCTCATTCATTGGGCTGGGTTTCCATGGGATCTGCAGTACCACTGGCTGACTGTAGGGGGCGTGTGTCTTCCAGCTGAAGTTACCATCATTCAGCTACAACCAATTGGAAGACACCACACACTTCTTATTCCCCCTCCTATCTGGTGGCCACTGCCAGAGATAGTTCTGTATTCCTGCTTCCTGTTCTGTTTGTTTAGTAATTCCCGTGCGCTGACCTCTGCTTGTTTTCTGACTACTCTCCTGCCTGTCGTTTTTGTACCTTGCTGCCAGTCCCGGATTTGACCTCTGCTTTGTTTCCTCATTACGCCCTTGCCTGCCAATTCTGTTCCTGTATTGCATCTCCTGGTTTTTTACCCTACCTGACTACCACAGGTGGTGATCTCTGGGGCTGTGTGTAATTCCAAATCCCTGTATAGGGGTTAAAGGGTTGCAGAGTTGTCAGGGTCCCGCTTGGTCCCTGGGGTGGGGAACATTTTTCTGCCAGGGGCCACTTGAAAATTTGTACCATCATTCGGGGACCGCACAAAATTATCAACTTGCAAATTGCCTTACTATAGTTAGTCAAACAATTAACTCACTGTGGCGGCTGGAGCTTCTTGTTTTTGGTGTGGCTGTGATATTAGGAAAAATATTGATCTGGTTGCTTCTCACAACTTGCTTACCAGGTTTGTGTCGGCTGGGACTGCTGAAGGCTTTTAGATCACAAGAGACGCTGTGGGGCATATACATGACAGGAGACGCTGTGGGGCATATACATGACAAGAGACGCTGTGGGGCATATACATCACAGGGGAGAGCTATAAGGAATATACATCGCTGGAGAGAAAGACATGACTGGAAAGGCTGCGGTTCATAGACCTCACAGTAGACAATGATGGTATATACATCACTGGGGAAAGCTGCGGAACACACAGCCATGGGGAGGCTGCATGAGCACACACAGTCCTGGGGAAGCTGCAGGGACACACACAGTGCTGGAGGAACGCACAGAGCCCTAGGGGAGGCTGTAGAGGAGAGCGTAGAGCCCTAGGGGAGGCTGCAGAGGAGGGCACAGAGTCCGGGGAAAGGAGGCCATTTGTATAGACACATGGGAAATGTGTACATGGCTCCAACCAAAGTGTAGTGAGAAATACAGCATAAAGTATAGTTAGCCATGACAATCGCATAGTGAGCACTGTACTCACCTCACAGAGACACTTATTTGCTTCTGAATTTATTTTTACACAGTGAAAAAACTTACAGCAAGTCTCATTCACATTGTGAATGCAAGCACACTTTCCTTTTATATGGCCTTTCCATTTTTGCAGAATGTTTTTACCAACTGTTTAATGAGAAGTGGGAAAAAACAATAAAATAGGAAAGACCTCATATTAAAACAAGGATTAATGCATTACTATGTGATCTCTCCCATGTGCTCTTAGTCCAACAATAGCGGTCTGTGGCCAACCCTGCCACAAATGATGGAGTCTGTGCCAGGTTCTAACACATGGTAAGCCAGCATGTAGCTACTTTTAGAAGTTCTATAAGACAGATGGCCTGTGTTATGGTGCATGTAGAAGTGTCCACAATCAGCGAAGGATTGTTCTTATTGGCTGGAGTAAACATACTGGCAATCACTCATCAAACAAGTAAAGCATTCTTCTGACTGGAGCTTGGTTGTATGTATGTAGGCAGCAACAGTTTGGCTTATGTGGGCGTCACACGGTACGATATATCTGGCGATATGTCGTCGGGGGTCACGTCGTTAGTGACGCACATCCGGCATCGTCAGAGATATCATACCGTGTGGCACCTATGAACAAGCAGAAATACTCACCTTCTCGTTCATCGTCGACACGTCGTTTATTTTCATAATCTCGTTCCTCCTTCTGTGCTCCGATTGTTCGTCGTACCCGTGGCAGCACACATCGTTCTGTGTGACACCCCGGGACTGACTAACACAGCTTACCTGCGTCCCGCCAGCAATGCTGAAGGAAGGAGGTGGTTGGGATGTGTCCCGCTCATCTTCGCCCCTCCGATTCTATTGGCCAGCTGCCGTGTGGCGTCGCTGTGATGCCAAACGTCCCTCCCCCTTCAGGAAGAGGATGTTCGCCGCCCACAGCGAGGTCATCCGGCAGGTAAGTCCGTGTGATGGGGGGGGTTAACGATTTTGTACGCCACAGGTAACTAATTGCCCGTGACGCACAAACGACGGGGGCGGGTGCAATCACTTATGCGATCACACGATTTATCGTCCCATGTGACGCCCGCATTACTGCCTGGTAAAAAGCGCTCATACTTTTTCAAACAGTGCTGACTAGCAGCACATCTCCCCATGTTACCATTCCTTCATCATCATTCTTTGTTGGTCTTTCTATCTTAACAGGTGTCTAACAATTGTCACTCACTAAAAGGAATCTGTGAGCAGATTTTTTTTTAACACAGTTACTGGTGTCCTTGCACTGCCCTGCCCTCATCTCTTGGCAGGGACGCCGACACACTCATCATCTTCGGCGCTTAGAGGTGGTGTCTGATCTGATCCCTGATGCCGACTCCTAGGGCCTGCCCGCATCGCGCAGGTCTCCTGGGAATGCGCTTGTGGCACGTGCGCCCCTCAGCTCTTAAGATGCCAGCATGCCCTATTGAGTAACTGCTTCTCAGCCTGTGGCTGAGAAACACTGCGTACTTAAGGTATCCTCCCCCTATAGGAGGTGCCTGAGCAATGTGGCTTATTGCTAGAGGCATGCTGCTAGTTGTCAGGTCCTGTCCTATATCCTACATCTGTACCTGTGCTTGCTAATCCATGCCTATATTCTAGTAGCCGTCTGTACCTGCCATGCCTGCTGTACCTGTAGCAACTGTCTGTACCTGCCTTACATTCTACATCTGCCGTACCAGCTGTGTCTGCACCAGTCGTCCCAGCTACACCAGAGACTGTGCCTTCCTGCATCTGAGCCTGTACCTGCATCCCCGACCCATGCGGCCAGCTGTTACGATACAAATGTCTCCCTCAGTAGCTACTGGCCTCTACCTTCCAGCACAAGCCTAACCTCACCATCAAAGGCTCTAGTGAAGACGAGGTAGTCAGTTACGCCCTTTCAGTTCAAGCCGCTACTGTGGACCGGTGGGTCCACTCCCGCTCGCATAACAGATTTCACACCCCAAACTACTTACAGACGTGGACAACATTTTTGTTACCCTTCTGATACAGTAATGCCGGCGTCACACGGGACGATCTATCGAGCGATCGTACCCACCCCCGCCGTTTGTGCGTTACGGGCAATTAGTTGCCCGTGGTGCACAAAGTCGTTAACCCCCTGTCACACGCACTTACCTCCCGGGCGACGATGCCGGATGCGCGTCACTAACGACGTGACCACGACGACATATCGCCCGATATATCGTACCATGTGACGCCAGCATAAGGGAAAACCACAATGGTCACTGAAATAATTTTCAATTGACAAAAGTAATATTCCATTTAAATTGACTGAATATCAACTAATGAAAATCAGACTTTTGAATTTTTAATCATGGTTCAACAGAAAAATAAAACTTATTAAAGTGGCCTGTTTAAACATGATTGTAACCTTAACTTAAAAATTTGTTGCACAATCATTTGAGGCCATCACTGCAAAGTGTCTGTAACTCTCAATGAGACTTCTGCTCATGAGCAAACTGCTCTAGCTGTATCAGGTGTGAAGGTGCCATATCCAGACTGCATGTTTCAGCTCTTCCAAAGATGTTAAATAGGATTTAGATCACGGTTCATAAAAGGCCACTACAGAATAGTCCAATGCTTTGCTATTAGCCCTTCTTGGAAGTTTTTAGCTGTGTGTTTTGGGTCATTGTGCTGCTGGAGGACCTGCATCTCAGAACAAGCTTTTGAACAGAATATGTGGCTCCACTATGACTTCATAGTCTTGAAATTTCATTGTTTCCTGTACTGAAAGCATTCCTGACACGCCTCCATGTTTTACTGTAGCTTCAAAGTTTTTTTTTCTCTATATGCTTAATTTCTGCATCTGTGAAAATAAAGCAAATGTTACTTGACAAAAAACTTCAATTTTGTCTCACCTGTCCTAAGAACATTCTCCTAGAATCTTTGTGGCTTGTCAATATGCATTTTGGCAAATTCCAATCTGGCTTTTTTACGATTTGCTTTCAGCAATGGTTTCCTCCAAAGTAGTCTTCAATGAAATCCACTTTGGCCAAAACAGCGCCAGAAGGTGCCATCCAACACTTTTACCTTGATCTTGTAGTTCACCTTTAATCTCTTTGACAGTTGTTTTCGACTTTTTGGTTATCATTCGTAATCGCTGTCTCTTCAAATGACCTCAACTTTTCTCTTGTAGCCACACCAAGGGAGGTTGGCTACAGTCCCAAAGACCTTCAACTTCTGCATAATGTAGAAAACTGTAGTACTAGGTACATCAAGCCGTTTGGAGATGCGGTTATAGCATTTACATTTAAGATGTTGGTCTATAAATGTCTTACTAATCTGTAGAGACAATTTTCTCCTTAGATTTCTTTGGTCCATGTTCAGTGTAGTAAACACCATGATAACCAACAGCACAGTGACTACTTTTCTTCCTTCAAATATGCAGACTGATTACAATTTTGCAGACACCTGTTATGCGAATTATAGGACACACCTTAGTTTTAACATGTTAAATTATTTTCAAATCAATTATATTGAGGCCATTTTTATTAGTTTGTTTTTTACATTTTTTTCTTGAACTAGAAGTTAAAAGCAATGTCTGGATTTTCATTGGCTAACTGAAAAGATGGTAATAATAGCAAGCTTTCGAGACTGCTCAGGTCTCTTCTTCAGGCTCAATATAACATAAAATCTGAAGAGTTACATATTTATACACAACAGGACATAGAATGGGGCAGTAAATAAAACAAGTTATGTGAAGCAGAACTATCAGTATGGCAAGAGGACAAACTGTTATAGCCATAAATATTGCTGCAGTTCAGTGTGAAAGTTTTATTGTCCTCTGATTAGGATCTGGTTTGGGCTGTGATGCCCCCAGATGGTGTGAGGAGCACATCTCTTAATTGATGTAAAAAGACATGAATCCATGAGACACATTCATTCCTGCTCTGAATGTGTCAAAGGTCATCATAAGTTTGTACTCCCATAGTCTCCTATCTCTCTGGGACTTTAAGTTTCCTTTTAATACCAGCAATTTCATGTCTATGATGCTGTGGTCTGGGTTACAAAAATGTTTGGCCACAGGTATATCTATTCTTTTTTCCTTAATTGTGTGGCGGTGAGAATTCATCCTTGTCCTGAGCTGTTGTCCTGTCTCCCCTACATACAAACCCCCAGTTGGACATTTGGTACATATAATTAAGTACACCACATTAGTTGTGGTGCAGCTGAAGGTACCTGGGATCTTGTAGTCCTGATGTGATCTGGGAATCTTTATCTTGTCCGTTGTCAATATAAATGGACAGGTCTTACATTTTTTCTGGTTGCAGAGAAGTGTTCCTGTTGTTGTTGGAGAGGACAGGGAGCTTCTGACAATGATGCTTCTTAGATTTGGGGGCTGTCTAAAACACAAAAGTGGGGGGGTCTGGAAAAATAGATTTTAACAGGACATCTTTTTGCAGTAATGGTTGTAGTTTCCGTGTAGCTCCTCTTAACACCTCCAGATGTGGATTGTAGGTGATTACAAGAGGGATTCGGTTGTTTTCTTCTTTAGTTTTATAATGTAGAAGATGGTTTCTTGATATTCTAATGGCTCTTGTAATCTGGTTTTCAATTGTTCTTGGGTGGTAGCCTTGATTCAGAAAGGTCTTTCTGCGGCCCTCAAGGTGATTGACTATCTGTACTGTTGGAACATATCCGATTGGAACTGATGGCCTGACTGTACACTATAGAGTTTATTATGTGTTTTGGATGAAAACTGTCCCATTTCAGGGGATGTCTCTATTTCATTGTTCCGTAGTTTAATGATGGTGTCCAAGAAGTTGATTTCAGTGCAGGAGTAGTTGAGTGTTAGGTTGATGGTGGGATGAAACTGATTAAAGTGTTCATGGAAGGTCTTCAGCTGCTCCTCAGACTCTCTGTCCAGATGATTAAAATATCGTCAATGTAACGGTAGTAGGCCAGAGGCCTGATAGGACAAGAGGATAAAAAGTCACTCTCAAGCTTGGCCATGAAAAGATTTGCATATTGTGGTGCCATTTAGCTTCCCATTGCAGTCCCAGTCTCCTGTAGATATATGTTATTGTCAAATCCAAAGTAATTATGGGTGAGGATGAATTTTGTAAGTTTCACCACAGAATCGATATATATTGAGCCTGAAGAAGAGACCTGAGCAGTCTCGAAAGCTTGCTATTATTACCATCTTTTCAGTTAGCCATTAAAAGGTATCAACCACTGAGGACTTCAGTTCTTTTAAACAACTTTTTATCTCTACTGGCTAACATGGTACAAAGATATACTTTACCTGTATCAAAATGGAGGATACCAGAATGTACCGCATCTTTATGGAACTAAAGACACTTCTGAAGAAATGTGCACAACTGGACAGCGACATATTTTTCTAATCCCAATGCAAAAAGGAGAATCTGATCCCCAAAGGACTCTGGATTACAAACCCAATTCTACATACCTACAATACTCATTATGCACAAAACCTTTGTCACAGGACTTCTGAGAGACTAAGGAACCACCTTTTGCATGTCTTTTACAGCATCAAGAGTAAAATCCAGATGGAATTTGAAACACAAAAGGAAGACACTATAACAACCAGAAAAAGAAAATCTTATACTGTAAGGTAGTTACATCAGTTTTCATCCAGGGGCTACCTAAATTCCTATATATAAAAGCACATCTTTATTTCATATTCTTTTAATAACAAAGTCATAAACAATCCCACACCGTGAACACATAACCCGATAGGACCAGGACCACAAAGAGCGTTAGTCAAATATAGATACTTGAATAAAGTTATTTCATTGGGATAATAAACCAATATTCATTAATAATAGATTTTAGGAGGACCCTCGCTAGTTCTCTCCGCTACCTAGCAATGGAGATATAACTGATGTTACACGCACCCTAAATGTAAATTGGTGCCCCCATTCCTCGGCGGCTGTCCCTCGGTATCTATCCTTATATCTCCCTCCTTATTGATCAAGATACATAGGATGATAAATATGATACCAGAAAAAAAATAGTACTTATCTCAGACGTTTTCAAGAGAACACCTCCATTCTACTTATTCTCTCCAATATTAAAAAATTCCGACACTCTCCATAGTCCTTATCCAAATCAGTAATACATATCAAAGTCTCAAACTCGACGCGTTTCTCCGTACTTATATATAAGGTTCATCAGGAGACAGTTACGGCTCAATCGCCACAATAAAATTTCAGCTGCACATGTAGCAGCACATGCCTCTCTGGGATGATGCCTATGATAAACACTGTTTATCATAGGCATCGTCACAAAGGAAGACACTTCCAGAATGCACAGAGTAAAAAGTACAATACAACTACAGACTACGAACCCTTCTGATCCACAACAAGGAAAAGAAACTACACAGACTGCGCCTCAATTCAGGACTTAATACAAACAGGTTGAGAACAAAGCCAAAACCTGACAACTTGGACAATTACTCCATTCAAGACACAAAATCATCTAACGATTATCAATCTCTCGGATTATAAACCCAACAAAGTGGAACTTGCTGTGCTTTCTAGAGGACTCTCATTTTGTCCTACTAAAGCTCTAGACAAAACTGAACTCTGCAGTGACATGGAAGATTACTTCAGGAGACTACGTCTGATATTTTAACGATGCAAATGATTCGGAATCCACCCAGACTGAAGGAAGACGGATCTTGACAACCAGGAAAAGGTCAAATTGAACACCTTTACCAGCACGCAACCCTCATTTGGATAACTATATAGACACTTTCAGACATTTGGTAAAATCCACTATCCTAGACACACACAGGAGCAACTATCCAACATCAGTGCCCAGGAGAGAAGGGCCATAAAATCTATGAAAACCAACAAAGAAATCATCATTAAACCTGCAGACAAGGGGGGTGCAATAGTCATGATGAACAAATCAGACTACATGAATGAAGCACACAGACAACTGATGGACACACGCTACTATAAAAAATTGGAGTCTGACCCTACACAGGACTATTACAAAGAACTTAACAAGTTGGTCCCTTGTCTGCCTGACATATCCTCAACAGCTGATGAACTGATACCGGTAAGTCCAAGCTACCACCCAAGAACAATTGAAAACCAGATTACAAAAGCCATTAGAATATCAAGAAACCATCTTCTACATTATAAAACTAAAGAAGAAAACAACCGAGTCCCTCTTGTAATCACCTACAATCCACATCTAGAGGTATTAAGAGGAGCTACACGGAAACTACAACCATTACTGCAAAAAGATGTCCTGTTAAAATCTATTTTTCCAGACCCCCCACTTTTGTGTTTTAGACAGCCCCTAAATCTAAGAAGCATCATTGTCAGAAGCTCCCTGTCCTCTCCAACAATAACAGGAACACTTCCCTGCAACCAGAACAAATGTAAAGGCCCTGTCACACACAGAGATAAATCTGGGGCAGATCTGTGGTAGCAGTGAAATTGTGGACAATCAGTGCCAGGTTTGTGGCTGTGTACAAATGGAACAATATGTCCATGATTTCACTGCAACCACAGATCTGCCAAAGATTTATCTCTGTGTGTAAAGTGGCCTTTAGTATAGAATAAGATCAGTAACGACTACCTTCAATTTGCTCTTGGCTGCCGATTAACAGGCAGAAGAACGCAATATTACTTCAAAATGTAAAGAATAAAGCCCCCAGCTGAACTCAGACAACAGAAAGCAGTAATTATTACACGTAGTTTTGCAGGACTGGTGTCTACAGCCAGTGTATCTGCCTCGCACTTTTTACTTACCGTATTTTTCGGACTATAAGACGCACCCTTGTTTTAGAGGAGGAAAAAATAGAAAAAAAACAAAATTAAAGTAAAAGAATGTGGTCATGACACACTGTTATTTTACTGCTGACAGTGTTACTGAGGTAATAATATCCCCAAATTCTGTCCTCATATCGCCCATTCTGGGTACCTTCCAGGTATATATGGCCCCCATCGTGGAATATGTATGTTCCCCATCATTATATGTGTGATCCTCCAATCTGGTGTGTGTGTGTATATAGTTATACTGTGTGTGTGTGTGTGTGTGTGTGTGTGTGTGTGTGTGTGTGTGTGTGTGTGTGTGTGTGTAGAGTTATATAGTGTGTGTGTATATAGTTATATAGTGGGTGTGTGTGTGTATATAGTTATATAGTGTGTGTGTATATAGTTATATAGTGTGTGTGTGTATATATATAGTTATATAGTGTGTGTGTGTGTGTGTGTGTGTGTGTGTGTGTGTGTGTGTGTAAATATATATATGATCCAACCCCATCCAGGTGTACAGTAATGCCATTATACTATATTATTTATTGCCTTACTTTTACTGTGATGCTCACCATGCTTCAGTTTGGTCCTGGCATTACAAACAAAGCCTCCCATATCTGAAGAGGACCTGCAGTGATGTAATGCAGAGGCAGGGCACTGTGCTGTTCTGTGCTGCTCTGGCCACCCCTCTTCATTACATCTCTGTAGGTCCTTGTCAGCTACGGGAGACTGTTTCTAGTGCAGAGGCAGGAACAAAGTGAAAGTAATGTGAGCCCTCAGCACAGAGACTGCGGCTGTGCTGTGAAGGTATGCCGTGCTCTGGCCCGGACACTGCAGTGATCTGCACTTCCCCCGGGCCAGACAGGACTGCAGCGGCCCCCTGCTCCTGCCTCCTAAACAGCGGACACACAGTCTCCCCAGCCGCTGCAGGAAGCCGGCGTCTGGAGCTCCCACGTGTGACCGCTGTTTACATTAAACAAGTATTCATTAGCTGCTCCTCACACCCGCTGATTGCAGAGAGAGGTGGGCAGGGAGCAGCTCATGAATATTCCTTTACTTTAAGCAGCGGGCACACGTGGATTCTCCAGCCGCCGGCATCCTGCAGCAGCGGCCCTCCCTGCCTCCTGTGATCCCACTGCATAGCGCTGACTCCCCACAGCTCCCTACCCCGCAGCTTCAAACCATAAGACGCACCCCACACTTTCCTCACAAATTTAGAGGAAAAAAAGTACGTCTTATGGTCCGAAAAATACGGTAATTGGAATAAAAGTTATATTTTAGGATGCCTAACTGGACTTTGTGTCTTCGATTTAGATTCTACATATGATGTTTATTTTGGGAACTAGTCTGATTGCTACCGTATATGTGGAATTTCCAAGGAATTTGCTTCCCTAAATACAGGGCAATTATTATCTGCCCAATGGAGATTTTGCCATCCACTGGATCAGCAAATGAAATTGTTGGTTAGACTTGTGCCTTATTTAAATCTTGAAACTATGAAACAATATTATAGAAATATAAACTAAGGTATAGATAAATATTTCACACTAAACTTTCCATACTTGTTCCATAGATTGTTTGTGAACTGGGATGCAGGACCTCTGTCCCTCTGTAGGAGGATATCCTCTGATAAGTCTATATCGACGAAAAGCATTGGGATGCTATTAGGGAGAGTACAGAGGTTTACATTATAGTTAACTGTGGTCTGCCCTTGTTAGGCCTAAGACATACGGCGAGAAAAATGGTGCAAGTGGAGTGCGATAAAACATCGCATTCCACTTGGACAAATACTAGCCTGTGTGTCAGCACACGAGGGATTATTTTCTCAGCCCTAATTGGACCGAGAAAACAATCGCAGCATGCTGCGATTGTAATGCGAGACTCTTCCTCTCGCACCCATTCAAGTGAATGGGGCGAGAGAAAAATCGCACTGCACTTGCGGTACACCGGTGTACCGCAGGTACAGTGCAAGAACGGCAATAGCCGGCTTCGGAGGAGAGAGGGAGATAAATCCCTCCTGCTCCTCCTCCGTGCCGGCCCGTCCCCCGCAGCTGAGGTTCGCTCGCACAGTCGGACCTCAGTCGCAGGGACACTAGCATGACACTCGGCTCTGCTCTACTGCCAGCGTGAGCGGAGTGTCATGCGAGGGGATCGCAGTAATCCCCATGTGGCCCCAGCCTTAGGGCAGACGTCTGGGGTAACAGTTGAGGATATCTCCCATCAGGACTAGGGTTAGTGACGCCATGGCAAATCTAGGACTCCACGAGTGAGAGACTGATTTACCCAGCGGACCACCTAATTGGTGAGACCATTCCAATCTTTTCTACATCAACTGTCCTATCAATGCTTTATGTACATTTTAACTGTTGACTGCTGTCAACAATCTAAATTATTATATATTGTGTTTTTCTATTAAATTTGTTATGTATATAGGACCGCTGTCCGGATAACACGTGTAAACACAATCTGTATATATTTTTCTTTTTTTGTTTGTTTGTTTAGTTTGTTATATTTGTGGCATCCCTGAGGAGCTCTCTCTTGTGTGGCGTGGCCTACGCCTTATATCCTGATAGCAGTCGGGGATGCTTTTGGTTACATTGGTATAAGTATTAGGTTTTTTATATACTTTTATTAAAAGTTATGTTTTTGCTTCTTTATATTTAGATCAGAAGTGTCATTGAACACATTTGCTGTATTCCACACTAAACTTTGGAGCAACTTAGTATATTAGACTACCAAAGCATTGTCAAACTCATTTTTTTCTCCTCCTCGTGGCACACAATGAAGGGAATGAAGGGTTTTCTAGTTATAACCCCTATTGATAATAATAGTGCCCTACTTCTTTACACGGTCAACATATTCACTTGCCTTGTAGATTTAATGTCTTATATCACTAAGGTTCAAAAGGAAACCTTTAGATTAAAAAACAAATAAGAAATTAACCCCACTTTACTGTTGAACTAAAGTAACCCCATATCAACTTTAATAACCAGAAAAAAGATATACGTAAGCTACCCCAAGTGTATTGCTTAGGGTAGTGGATAGTGAACATCTTACAAGATCACATACTGTGGTAAAATAAAAATGAAAAATGACAGCGACACCATGGGATTATTATTCAGAATGTATTTAACGGCAGTTTTCTCAGCACATTTCCAATTCCTAGGAGATAAAAATCACTCACGCTTACAACAAGGTATCTAACATTTTCAATCCCTTCCATAAAATATTTAATGGCTGTTAATATAAATCAAATTTCTCTTTCCAATGATTTTACAAAATGGAAACAAGTAATTCATAACTGACAGCATGATGACCATGGAGAGGAGGAAAAACAATCAAATTGCTGAAATTGACCCAGAAATGGTCACTGGCAGACATTTTTTTACTTTTGTAAACATAGAAACTCCAGGGCACACAATACAAACTGTATACATTATTATATAGAGCACTCAGACCTGATGAAGCCAGTATATTTACTTTAAAAATCCATGTCAGAATGGCGGTATAATCCTAATATTAAAATTATTATTTTAGGGTTCACTTAGAGAATGGAGAGAGCTCATGAGTCTTATTGTATTAAATCTCCGTCTACCCAGCTTGACTAACAGCTGTAGATTGTACTGAGCAGTGTGAGATCTCAGCATCAGGAGGTACCCTGAGGAGCTATCACTCTGATAGGTGGATGGACATCAAAGTAAGGCTTCACAGAAGTGTACCAGCCATTTTGACATTTTGTGTTGCCGCAGAATGAACACTCTTCAGGGCTTTGACTGCAGCCACTTTGGTAGGCAAGTATAAAACTTTTTGTTTGTTTAGTTCTCTAATATTGAAGCCATCGATAAGTGTTTGCCAACTACTGGACAAACTTTTTAAGAATGTGGTGAGAAGTATTACGAGAAATATTGAGAAATCAGCTCACCTGTTTGGGGATATTTGCTGAAATACATTATTTAAAGGGAGTCTGTCATTCTCTAAATGCCTTTTAGACCAACAGTGATACATGGCACTTCACTCCTATAAAATCATATTAGCACAGCACAGCACTGCACTGATACATTGCTTGTGAAAACAACTTTTAATCCATATGCAAACTGAATGCCTCGGTGTGTTTTCCTACCTGGCTCTCTGCAGATACCACTGTCCGGCGGTTCTCCCGATTTCTATACAGCTCTAATGCTCAGATCAGGAGAGCCACCAGCCAGGCCATACATTGTGATGTGATCGTTGTCCGTGGTATATGGCCATGAGACTCAGTTCTAAAAGGCATTCTGGGGGTGACAGATTCCCTTCATATTGTCCACAGGTAGAGCAATAGTTTGCTGTCAAGAGCATCCCATTATCTGGGCTGAGAACTACTATTTTTCACTGTAGTTTGTATATTCATAAGTTCTTCTTCCTCTTGTAAAATATAAGCAATACCAAATTGCTGTAGCCATTTTTATTAGCTACGGAGCTGCTTCTTGGTTACAGGGCCACCCCTGGATAAAACTATAGATTATTCTCCTCCTCTACATTTTCTTCTTCCTAAAGGCTGGGTAACACTAGTGTATAGCATCCGATAATTCTCTCATGTGAGAAAATCGCATGCGATATGCTAATGAAACTCGGCTCAAACTCTGCTGTGTGTGTGAGCCAAGTGTCATTCACTGTCCGCTGATTCTCTAGCATTTCTCAATCTTCCTCAATGTCTGCATATATCAGACTGTACTTGGATTACATCAGTAGTCTGAGGTTTCATACACACCCATAGACTTGTATGGGTGCACGTGATCCAAATATTGGAGCCACTCACAGCTGCTGTGATTGTTTTCTCATGCTGAATTGGCATGAGAAAAAAAATGGCAGATCTGCACTGCACCATAGTATAACACCGGTCTGAGTGGTGTCTGATAAAACATTAGATTGCACTCGGCCATGTTACACGCTCGTATGAGCGAGCCTTAATAATGAAGCTCAGACCAGTGCCTTTTATGTCCATGATTGGCATTTGATCAAAATATAAAACTCAAGAAGCCTGCTTCTCCTGTATATTCTCTACCACTGAAATGTTTACATCATATGCCAAGTCTAAAGTATGCCACAGATCAATAACTTATCCCCTACAAAGAGTAAACGATAAATTCTGCATTTCAAAAAAATCCAATTTTTTATTTCATCTTTAGCAAAAGAAAAAAAACAAAACCAAAACAAGTGGGTCAATGGTCCATAATACATAAAATGGAGCTAAAAGCTTGCCCATTGCCTTTTGTTCTATTTTTAATAGAAGAGAAGATGAAAGGACTAAAAAGAAAATATCTACTTACGTTCCGTGCAGCAGTGGATCAAAAGGTGGATGTTGTGCTCCGTACACATGCTGAATGCTAATTTGTAGGGAAAAACATAAAAACAATGTCACAAAGAATGCAAAATTAAAAAGAAAACAAACTTCTAAAAGCCTTGTAAAAGGTTTGATTTACACACAGCTTACAATACACAATAGCAGGTATTTTAAGAAGAATTGTACATGTTGATGGACTTTATCAGCTATTTAAGTTTAAAGGGGTTTGCTGGACACAAAAGAAAAAAAAAATATCTGGCTGTCCCCAACTTCCACTGTTACTTCTATTTTTATTTTTGGCTGAATCAGAACCTGCGCCGACATCACCCCAATGACTAAAACCCAAACGCTGCTGGAAGGATTAACGTTCTTTTAACCCCGGTAGAAGTGTTCAATGTGCGGGCGCTGGGCAGGTTTGGTACGTTATTAACCTGCAGATTAACCTCATATGTGCAAGTTAATAGCGTTTTTCTACATGTGACAGGTTCCCTTTAAAATCTAGAAATCTCTACACAGTTTCTCCCAACATTCATCCTAATTCACCACTTATGTGCTATCCTACAACTGTCCTGCAGTCTGGAATTCTACAGGTACTGACACTGGCACCGAATAGACCGTATAGTGTACTGTAGGAAGCAAGGTAGTGAGTCAATGAATCGTTTATGATATAATTGTTATGGGCCTGGCTGGGACCGATTTTGTCACCCTTCCTCATTGGCCGATGCCCTTTGCTGTGCCCCACGTTGTGTTTTCAGGTTGCCCAATGACAACATCTCTATAAGCCTATATAGTCCAGTTGCTGTTTGGAGTGCTCAATCATCTGTGCATCCATCTTACAAAACTTCTGTGCTTCTGCATATCCTACGTCTTGCTGGTTAATCTTATGCTAGCCATCTCGTAGATCGGGGATCCCCAACCTGTGGTTTGGCAGACCATGATGTATGGCCATGAGGTATTTCTGCCAGCATGGTGCTTTAGCACTAGGTCTAGAGAACAGCTATGAAGTGCAGGTCTCCATATGGTGACTTTTCTGAGTAGCCACATACAGTAGTGCAGAATTGGACGTTACAGGTATGGAAAGATAAATATGGTAAGCCAAACATAGGATGGTAGCACCAGTTGGTGCTAGAAGCTGGATGCAATAAGGTAGTAGGAATGCTTGGTGCAAGAATACTGAATGGTAGTAAGGTGGGAAGCACTGGATATAAATAAGCTTCCTATAAGGCAGTGCGGCACAAAGTCTCAATGTGACCTCTAGGGGAAAGCTTTGGCCATCATTTACCCCGGTAATGGGGGCTCTGAGTGTAAGTACTGGAGAAAGGTGGCGAAACTGGATGTCACTACCAGGAGGGATCTGGATGTGGCTCAAGACCATCTACCAGAGCTGAAAGTGGCTCTTAGGGTAAAAAATGTTGGGAACCACCTATGTTACAACTGAATCCTAATACCCTCACGGGGATGGCCAAACCACAGGAGATGTAAAACAAAAAAAAATCCACAGGTTCCAAAACAGGTTAGTACTTGCCCTAGACCAGACCCTGATTTGTCCCCGTCTGACAGCAGGGGTTGGCACCCTAAGATCAAGTAATGGCATCCCCATTCATCGATGGCTGACCCAGGGTGTCCTTAACTGCACCCTAAGCTATACACTAAGTTTAACACAAAAACAACAATAAACATAAGTGAAGTGCACACAAGCAGAGGGTGAGATACAGGATAGGAACATGCAAACACAGTCATACAGGAATGATGGAATACAAGAAACAAAAAAAGAACATCAGAATACATGGAAACCCTCCCAAACCTAAAGGAAACATAATAGTTGATAACTGGGAAGGGATTAATACAAAGTGCAGCAAATAGCAATGTCTCAGCAAGAAAACCTTAACCAAGGAGCTGGGACTTCAGACAACCATCTATCCAGAAATATAGCCAAAACGGAAGTATGTGAGTAATGAGTATAAATCGCCCCTCCCAAAATGTGATTGGGCAGACCAAGCAAGAGTGCGCACACCTGAATAAAAGAGAAACAGGAAGGCGGAGAATAAGAAAGAAAGACAAGAGATACTTCAGCAGTTGGACCAATACAAAACAGGCTGTGGCCCAACCAAGAGGGAAACCAACCAACGACGAGCGGTTCGAACCCCGGAGTGGAGTCATGACGCACTGTCCTACATTAACCTTCAGTTGCAGCAAGCAAATTGGACTCTTTTTAAACTGTGCATTCATCTTTGAAAATACATGTGTGGTTCCTCTGTGTGCTGCCCCAGAATTACCATTTTCCTCTTCACCTGCCCTCTTGAACCTGTGATTCTTGTGCCCAAACGTGCTTTCCTTTGTCTGCACCAACAGCCTGGGTTCATGTGTCCACACTGACCTGCAGCGTCATATCCATCGCACTAGGTGAGTCTAATAGTAATCTAACACTCTGGAGCGACCAGCACTATATCCTCTGGAAAAAAAGTCACAAACTGAAAAAATTACTTGTTCTGTGTGAAGCCTGCAATATCACCCCATATGCACATCACTTATCACTCATTTTGCTGGGATTCAGAAGCTGCGAGCCCCCATGACATAAAACAACCATTTTGTGCATATTGCAGAGCTGCTGATTGAGCCATTGAAAGCACAGACAGGAAATTACTACACTCTGTGCTTTAGGCCGGGGCCACACGGGGTTACATGCGAGTCCTCACATGACACTCAGCTCACACTGACAGTACAGCAGGAGTCGAGTGTCATGCGAACGTCATTGTAACTGAGGTCCGATCATGCGATCGGACCTCAGCTGTGGGAGGGGGGGGTGCGGCCCTGAGGAGGGCAGGTGGGCCAGCGCTGTAGAGGGGAGGGCCGGCGCTGCAGAGAGTGAGGGATTTATCTCCCTCTCTCCTCCGTTGACGGCTATTGCCATTCTCGCTCTGCACTGGCATACACCAGTGTAATGCGAGTGCAGTGCGATTTTTCTCTTGTCCCATAGACTTAAATGGGTGCGAGAGAAACAAGGATCGCATTGCACCCACAGCATGCTGCGACTGTTTTCACAGTCCTATTAGGGCTGAGAAAATAATCGCTCATGGGTCCTGGCACATAGGTTAATATTGGTCCGAGTGGAATGCGATGTTTTATCGCATTACACTTGCTTCGATTTTCATGCCGTTTGTCTTAGGCCTTACATGGACTGCAGCAGAAAATGGAGAGCTGGAGGTCACAGAATTTTTACAGAAAGTAAACATGAAGGTTTCCATTTCTAAAAGCCTTCATGCTGCTTTAATAATCTGTGTGCCTAGAAAACACCTTTAAAAGCTAAAAACATTGTGGAAATCAAAGAGGAAATCTCCTAATGTATGCTCTTGTACAATACACGGTGGCAATTATTGTGGACTACAGAAGACCAATAAACCAATAAAATTCCTTTTTCATACCAATTTTACTAAATTTCTATATTATCATCATTAAAGGATTCTTTTCGATGTTCCCTACTCGGAACACCCAGCCGGCCAACTTCCTGGTTGTTGGGGGAGCAGATTATTCCTCTTAATTGATCGTTTGGATCAGTTACATTGTCGCACCACTGGCCTGAAGGGTATGCTCCCTGGAAGAGCAGTTGGGCTGCAGAGAAGTGGAAGGGGTTGGAGCGAAAGGACCTCAGAGCACTACTGATGTCTGGCCACCACTCCAAGACCACAGTTCAAGACCGCTTAGAATACAGCAGTGCACAAAAAAATAGAAAAGTAGAGCTAGTGTTGGATATGGGAGGTGGAGGCGGAAAATTTTAGGAAAAAAGTAATTTGCAAAGTTGCTTGTTTTTCTGAGCATAACTAAGCACAGCCATCTCAGTAGACAGGAATAACTCGGCTATATTCCTATTACCTTATGTGCTGCCTACATGAACTGGAGGAATGTATGTAATAATATAGCAGGCCATTTAAATAAATAGGATTTCTCATAAACCAATGTTGCCTTTTTTTAGCGGATCCGCAGCAATCACCGAGGTGGGGAAGAGGTGAGCTAGACTCCAGCATACAGACTAGTTATTACATACCCACTGACTCACAGTTCCTTTACAGTTCCTTGTTATTTTTTTGTCTTAGGAAAGAATAGTGCAATAGACTACTCCATCCATGCTGTTAAAAGCAATGGAAACCTGACAGAACAAAGCATAGAGGTAGATACCAGTGCACTGGGGTCAGAGCCGGAGTCTAGAAAAGTACCAAATCCAACTCTACTTCAAAATAAAATATTAAATGTCTCGCTATGGAAAGATTTATCAATCCAAATGTTTGGCTTATTGACAGACACCCTTGGTAGATGCAGTGTTAGATTCACAAATGCCCAGCTTTGCGAAAGTTGGGCTACATTCACACATCTGAGTGCATGTTCTCATCCAAGAGAAAACTGAGCTGCATTCTAAGTGCTTCAGGTTTTTTCCACTGAAAAAGAGGTGTACTAGCTTTCAAGAAAATAAAAAACGCTTGACGGTCACATGTTTATCCAAACATATCACCAAATATCAGATCCGTGAGATACAGCAGAAAAGTGGAAGCAGTTCGGGAGCCTTCTAATTTGCATCAGAATATCATGGATCCTCACTGACTTGTATGGCCAAGTCTGATCCGCGAACACGGAGCAGAATAGGACCTGCTCGGAGTCTCACGGATCCAAAACTCGGATCCATGACTTTCACAGATGTGTGAATGGATCTGTATAACTGTATGGGTCCGGATGACACAAGGACATTTCACCCGATTTTCTTACGGATACATTTTTCAAGAACAAATACTGTTTGCTATTTTAATATGTGTAATGTATCTGTAAAAATTGCATGCAATACAGAGTATCCATATGGGATACCATTCAGAATTGAACGAGCAAGTCTCCTCCCAAATACAGTGCATGTGCAAACACTAACGGTATGTGCACATGTTAAAGATTTGGTTGCAGAAATTTTGGCATCATTTCTGCATCTCTTGGTAAGGAAAACAAAGCGCAAAATCTACTGTTTTTGCCGTGCTTTTGATGCATTTTTTTTAACTTTTTTGCATGTGTATTTTAATTGAAATCAGCTGAAAAATGCTGCAAAAACACTGAAATAATTAACATGCTGCAGATTATTTTCTGCACCACATATGCAAGGAGAAAATACATGTGCACTACACTTTAGTATTCTCATTGACTTTACTGGTATAAGGATTTGCTTGCAGTTTTGCGTCAAATCTAAAATAAAAAAAATGCGTTAAAAATGCACTGTGTGCACACAGCCTTGGGGTATGTTCCTAAGATCAGTGTCCGCAGCGTTTTGGACACAGTGCATTTTCCCTGAGTCCAAAACAATGTGTAGTATAGTGGATGGGATTAATAGAAATCCCATGCCAACTGTGCTTCTTTCTTCTGCAGCGTAAACGGACATGTGGCGCGGCTTTCCGAGCCGCAGCAAGTCAATTGATGCTGCGGAGACGGGAGTGTTCTCAGCGGAAGAACACAGCAAAAATCCTCTGTGCCCAGACCGCATGATTGTGTGCATGGACGCTGCTTTCTCCTGTGGAAAATACAGAAGATGAGCTGCATCTAGAACACGGTGTAGTGTGTCCATATCGTGGGCACGTACCCTTAGGGTACGTTCCCATGATCAGTGTTTGCAGCATTTTGGAAGCAGCAGGATTTCCCTTCATCCAAAACACTGCCTTGTATGGTATAAGCACAGTGGATATGATGTAAATCCCACACCCACTGTGCTTCTTTTAGACACAGCATAAACTGACAAGCGCCGCGGCTTTCCGAGCTGCAGCATGCAGTGTTCTCAATGGGAGAACACAGCGAAAGTCCACAGCACCCAGAACCCTTATTGTGGGCTCTGAAGCTGCGTTCTCTCAGGGAGAACACTCGTGCCTCTGTAGGAGGGATGACAGTGCATTTAAAATACAGTGTCATCCGGATCGTGGGAACATACCTTTAGTCTATATGGAAAAAAAAACTGTCATCTGACAAGCGCTACTGAAGATTAGTCCGCGTGTTTTCCAGGTGTTATCTGATTGTAATATATATAGTAAGCTTACAGTGACTTGCGAAAGTATTCGGCTCCCTTGAATTTTTCATCCTTTTCCCAAATTTCAGGCCTCAAACATAAAGATAAAAATTTTAATGTTATGGTGAATAATCAACAACAAATGGGACACAATTGTGAAGCTGAATGAAATTTTTTCCTTATATTAAACTTTTAAAAAAAATAAATAAATGAAAATTGGGGGGTGCAATATTATTAGTCCCTTTTACGTTAATACTTTATATTTACGTTAATACTTTATAGCACCACCTTTTGCTGCGATTACAGCTGCAAGTCGCTTTGGGTATGTGTCTCTATCAGTTTTGCACATCGAGAGACTGAAATTCTTGCCTATTCTTCCTTTGCAAATAGCTCGAGCTGAGTGAGGTTGGATGGAGAGCGTTTGTGAACAGCAGTTTTCAGCTCTTTCTACAGATTCTCGATTGGATTCAGGTCTGGACTTTGACTTGCCCATTCCAACATCTGGATACCTTTATTTGTGAATCATTCCATTGTAGATTTTGCTTTATGTTTTGGATCATTCTCTTGTTGGAAGACAAAATCTTCGTCCCAGTCTCAGGTCTTTTGCAGACTCCAACAGGTTTTCTTCAAGAATGGTCCTGTATTTGGCTCCATCCATCTTCCCATCAATTTTAACCATCTTCCCTGTCCCTGCTGAAGAAAAGCAGGCCCAAACCATGATGCTGCCACCACCATGTTTGACAGTGGGGATAGTGTGTTCAGGGTGATGAACTGTGTTGCCTTTACGCCATACATATCGTTTGGCATTGTGCCCAAATAGTTCAATTTTGGTTTCATCTGACCAGAGCACCTTTTTCCACATGTTTGGTGTGTCTCCCAGGTGGCTTGTGGCAAACTGTAAACAACACTTTTTATGGATATCTTTGAGAAATTGCTTTCTCCTTGCCACTCTTCTATAAATGCCAGATTTGTGCAGTATACGACTGATTGTTGTCCTATGGACTGACTCTCCCACCTCAGCTGTAGATCTCTGTAGTTCATCCAGAGTGATCATGGGCCTCTTGGCTGCATCTCTGATCAGTCTTCTCCTTGTTTGAGATGAAAGTTTGGATGGACGGCCGGGTCTTGGTAGATTTGCAGTGGTATGATGCTCCTTCCATTTCAATATGATCGCTTGCACAGTACTCCTTGGGATGTTTAAAGTTTTAGATATCTCTTTGTAACAAAATCCAGCTTTAAACTTCTCCACAACAGTATCACGGACCTGCCTGTTGTGTTCCTTGGTCTTCATGATGCTTTCAACAGAACACTGAGACTATCACAGAGCAGATGCCATTTTACGGAGACTTGATTACACACAGGTGGCTTATATTTATCATCATCAGTCATTTAGGACAACATTGGATCATTCAGAGATCCTCAATAAACTTCTGGAGTGTGTTTGCTGCACTGAAAGTAAACGAGACGAATAATATTGCTCGCCCCAATTTTCAGTTAGCAGCATAACCCATGGTCCTGTGTCCGCCAATGAAACGATGGAGAAAAAAAAAGTTTACAGTAAGCAAATTTCGTTCAACTGTTTGCCACTTGTTGTTGATTCTTTACCATAACATTAAAATTTTTATCTTTATGTTTGAAACCTGAAATGTGGGAAAAGGTAGAAAAATTCAAAGGGGGCCGAATACTTTCGCAAGGCACTGTATATATCATACTCATCTGAGGGAGCCCTGAAGCAAGATTCAGGTGTCCGTATTTCACAGTCTGTATATGGACCGAACCGCAATGCTGTAAGATCGAAGTCAGTCCATGCATTCTGGTGTCCGTATATGGACCGTAAAAAATATGGCCATCTGAACCCAGCCCTAGGCCCTCATCCCACATCTGTATAAACACATGACCATTCATATATATTTGTAATCACCCATCCGTGTGTTCCTCTATAAAAATGTGTCATCCATGTTTTTCCAGTATGGATATACAAAATGAAGTTACAAGCTTCTCCAATGTTGAACATGTATGGCAAACAGACAGCATCCGTGTGCTGTACAAGTTTACATGGACCCATAGGCCCTTGTCATCTGTGCTGCTGGAAAAGACAGACATGTTTCTGTGTGATTCACGCCGACACGTGAAGATTCCCATAGGTTATAATGAGTACATGAGGGATCTGTGAAAAAAAAGTGTCACACATCCTGGAAACACTGGCGTGTGAAGGGGGCCTTAAGGGGACTCAGTTAGCAAAGAATGACTATGTGAGCAAGGATGGTTGACCTTAGGGAGATCAACATCCACCACCGCGGAGACACCATCACGTGTTTCTCAACGCAGTGATTCTAGAGCAATGCCCCCTGGGAAATATTCAAAGCAAGAAGGCCTGCGGAGACACCATCACATGTTTCTCAATGCTGGCAGGAAACTAGCCAGGTCTGTTTGGCATAGGTGGTCTCCTTGACTGGAGACTGCCCTTCCCGTGGTTGTTCCTTCCCAGTGAAAGACCTGGCTAGTTTCCTGCCAGCGTTGAGAAACATGTGATGGTGTCTCCGCAGGCCTTCTTGCTTAGCAAAGAATGACTGATCAAACCAAGTACAGGTGCTCCTGCATCATGGCAGGGCTAATCATTTATCCCATGCATAGAAGAAGGAAGCGGCACTCACCATTGCCATACCGTAAAATTCTGCTTTATTAGAAGAGATGTCCCCTGTAGTGTCTGCACCAGGCCTCTTCCCAGAATGATTTTAGTACACCTTTTGTAATAAAGCAAAATTTTACGCTATGGCAATGGTGAGTGCCGCTTCCTTCTTCTACGCATGGACAATTTATTGGATGCTTGCCTAACTACTAGCCTGCACCCCTTGCCAGCATTCCACGGAGCACCTGAGCGGACTCCTTCTTCAACAGCACCCAACAAGGTAATATCTGGTGGTGCAGAATCATATTTTTCTGTTGCTTCTAGGAGATAATCATTTAAATACACCTTTCCATCTGCTTGTTTACCCTCGGTATCCACTCTCCCCTCTTCTTTGATTGACACCTCAGTCATATAATGGCAGAGATCATGGAAAAACAAGGAGGAGGGAAGGTGTATGCAAATGATTGGTCACGCTATGATGCACCGAGTGCCTGTACTTGGATTGAAGAGTCATTCTGTGCTGACAAAAGACCCTTTGAAGGGAAACAGTCAAGTGAAATAACGCTTTAAAACTGCATCTGGAACCTGCCCTGCTGCTGGGGGAGAAAGAATTTGAATCCTCCAGGCAGCGTTTCTGGTTTCAGTCATCGGGGTAGCCTGGGTGCGGTTTGAGTCACCACTCTTTATATGGAGAGCGACAGCTGTAACTATGTCCCCTGCACTGACTGACAGCAGGTTCTAATGCTGAGCTAGCTGTCAGTCATTGCGGGGGGAAGGAAGGGTTACAGCCGCCACTCTCAATATACAGAGCGGTGACACCTCCATGACTGTAAGTGTTCTCTGGGCAGCAGGGCCCTAAATGCAGGCAACAAAAGGTTCCAAAAGCTATTGACTTGCAGATTAACCCTATATCTGCATGTTAATGGGTTGGTTTTTGTTGTGTTTTTTTCCTTGTTCAGAGGGTAACTTGAGTTTCACATGAAAAAAAGCTGTTTAAATTGACTCACAAACAGCAGCAGTCATTATCATTGCGAGGAAATGAGGCACAATTAAAATATAAAAGCTGAAAAACAAGACTAATAAACAGAGCTGAACTGAGGTGTGCCTGCATTATAACAACATCACACCTTCACAGCAACACGGAAATGCACAAGCGTTTTGCAATCATTATTAAATGACCTTATTTCAGGTCTGGACAAATCCCAGGAGCAGTTCACAGTGATAATTTTGCTCCAAAAACAGGGTCCATGCAGAAATCTCTTGATTGTTTTTCTATATGCTGTGAAAAGGCTCATCATAAGGCCTTATTCACACAGAAACGGACCAAGGTTTTTCTTCGGTGCCATTCTAATTTGCATCAGTATTTTCTCATCCCTTTATTTCTCACCAAAGCAGGTACACAGACTGAACTTTTTTTTATCCAGTGGCTCTTAGCAATGGATCAGTGAAAGACGGATGAATCTCTGACAGCACACACTGATGTACAGAGTCTGTGTTGTTAGTTTTATCCATGTCTCACAGATTGCTATAGACTTTAAAGGGAACCTGTCACCACTTTTTTGGCATATAAGCTGCGGCCACCACCACCGGGCTCTTATATACAGCATTCTAACATGCTGTATATAAGAGCCCAGACCACTGTGAGAACATAAACACTTTATAATACTTACCTAATGGTCGATCGGTGGGCCATATGGGTGTCTCCACTCTCCAGTGCCAGCGCCTACTCTTTCGGCCATCTTCGTCCGTTTTCTGAAGCTTGTGTGCATGACGCGGCTACATCATACACACTCGCCGATCCCGCGCAGGCGCACTACAATACTTTAATCTGTCCTGCTCAGGGTAGATCAAAGTGCGCCTACTCCGGACCTGAATGCCGGCGATTGTAAATGACGTCGGACGCTTCATGCACCGCGGCTTCAGAAAACGGAGGACGAAGATGGCCGAAAGAGGCGGCGCCGGCAACGGAGAACAGTGACGCCCATATGGCCAACCGCGCGATCATTAGGTAAGTATTATAAAGTGTTTTTTATGTTATATCCCCGGCCTGGGCTCTTATAGCCAGCATGTTAGAATGCTATATATAAGAGCCCGGTGGTGGTGGCCGCAGCTTATAGGGCAAAAAAGTGGTGACAGGTTCCCTTTAATGTCAGAGTCTGATCCGCAATATGGATGAGAATAGGACATGCCGTGAATCTCACCGACCGAATACACGGATCAGATTTTATAACTGATCTGTGTAGGGATCAATTAAAGCAAATGTCCTTTGTGTTGTAAGGCCACGTACGTTGAAAATTTGGTGAGTTTTTACCTCAGTATCTGTGAGGCCACGTATACACGCTGAGTATTTGTTGAGCTTTTACCTCAGTAATTGTAGCCAAAACCAGGAGTGGGTAATAAATACAGAAGTGGTGCTCGTGTTTCTATTATACTTTTCCTCTGACTGTTCCATTCCTGGTTTTGGCTACTGCTCCCTCTCCATAGACGGGGATGACTGCTCCCTCTCCATAGACGGGGATGACTGCTCCCTCTCCATAGACGGGGATGACTGCTCCCTCTCCATAGACGGGGATGACTGCTCCCTCTCCATAGACGGGGATGACTGCTCCCTCTCCATAGACGGGGATGACTGCTCCCTCTCCATAGACGGGGATGACTGCTCCCTCTCCATAGACGGGGATGACTGCTCCCTCTCCATAGACGGGGATGACTGCTCCCTCTCCATAGACGGGGATGACTGCTCCCTCTCCATAGACGGGGATGACTGCTCCCTCTCCATAGACGGGGATGACTGCTCCCTCTCCATAGACGGGGATGACTGCTCCCTCTCCATAGAAGGGGATGACTGCTCCCTCTCCATAGACGGGGATGACTGCTCCCTCTCCATAGACGGGGATGACTGCTCCCTCTCCATAGACGGGGATGACTGCTCCCTCTCCATAGACGGGGATGACTGCTCCCTCTCCATAGACGGGGATGACTGCTCCCTCTCCATAGACGGGGATGACTGCCCCCTCTCCATCGACGGGGATGACTGCCCCCTCTCCATCGACGGGGATGACTGCCCCCTCTCCATCGACGGGGATGACTGCCCCCTCTCCATCGACGGGGATGACTGCCCCCTCTCCATCGACGGGGATGACTGCCCCCTCTCCATAGACGGGGATGACTGCCCCCTCTCCATAGACGGGGATGACTGCCCCCTCTCCATAGACGGGGATGACTGCCCCCTCTCCATAGACGGGGATGACTGCCCCCTCTCCATAGACGGGGATGACTGCCCCCTCTCCATAGACGGGGATGACTGCCCCCTCTCCATAGACGGGGATGACTGCCCCCTCTCCATAGACGGGGATGACTGCCCCCTCTCCATAGACGGGGATGACTGCCCCCTCTCCATAGACGGGGATGACTGCCCCCTCTCCATAGACGGGGATGACTGCCCCCTCTCCATAGACGGGGATGACTGCCCCCTCTCCATAGACGGGGATGACTGCCCCCTCTCCATAGACGGGGATGACTGCCCCCTCTCCATAGACGGGGATGACTGCCCCCTCTCCATAGACGGGGATGACTGCCCCCTCTCCATAGACGGGGATGACTGCCCCCTCTCCATAGACGGGGATGACTGCCCCCTCTCCATAGACGGGGATGACTGCCCCCTCTCCATAGACGGGGATGACTGCCCCCTCTCCATAGACGGGGATGACTGCCCCCTCTCCATAGACGGGGATGACTGCCCCCTCTCCATAGACGGGGATGACTGCCCCCTCTCCATAGACGGGGATGACTGCCCCCTCTCCATAGACGGGGATGACTGCCCCCTCTCCATAGACGGGGATGACTGCCCCCTCTCCATAGACGGGGATGACTGCCCCCTCTCCATAGACGGGGATGACTGCCCCCTCTCCATAGACGGGGATGACTGCCCCCTCTCCATAGACGGGGATGACTGCCCCCTCTCCATAGACGGGGATGACTGCCCCCTCTCCATAGACGGGGATGACTTCTCCCTCTCCATAGACGGGGATGACTTCTCCCTCTCCATAGACGGGAATGACTTCTCCCTCTCCATAGACGGGAATGACTTCTCCCTCTCCATAGACGGGAATGACTTCTCCCTCTCCATAGACGGGAATGACTGCCCCCTCTCTATAGACAGGGATGACTGCTCTAGCTACACACCGGAATGACTGCTCTCGCTACACACCGGAATGACTGCTCTCTCTACACACCGGAATGACTGCTCTCTCTACACACCGGAATGACTGCTCTCTCTACACACCGGAATGACTGCTCTCGCTACACACCGGAATGACTGCTCTCGCTACACACCGGAATGACTGCTCTCGCTACACACCGGAATGACTGCTCTCGCTACACACCGGAATGACTGCTCTCGCTACACACCGGAATGACTGCTCTCGCTACACACCGGAATGACTGCTCTCGCTACACACCGGAATGACTGCTCTCGCTACACACCGGAATGACTGCTCTCGCTACACACCGGAATGACTGCTCTCGCTACACACCGGAATGACTGCTCTCGCTACACACCGGAATGACTGCTCTCGCTACACACCGGAATGACTGCTCTCGCTACACACCGGAATAACTGCTCTCTCTCTATATATGAGGATGAGATGCCTGCTCTCTCTATATATGGGGATGAGATGACTGCTCTCTCTATATATGGGGATGAGATGACTGCTCTCTCTATATATGGGGATGAGATGACTGCTCTCTCTATATATGGGGATGAGAAGACTTCTCTCTATATATGGGGATGAGATGACTGCTCTCTCTCTCTATATATGGGGATGAGGTGACTGCTCTCTCTATATATATATGGGGATGAGATGACTGCTCTCTCTCTATATATATATGGGGATGAGATGGCTGCTCTCTCTATATATATATAGGGATGAGATGACTGCTCTCTCTATATATAGGGATGAGATGACTGCTCTCTCTATATATGGGGATGAGATGACTGCTCTCTCTCTCTCTCTATATATATATATATGGGGATGAGATGACTGCTCTCTCTCTCTTTCTCTATGAGGATGAGATACCTGCTCTCTCTATATATGGGGATGAGATGCCTGCTCTCTCTTTCTCTATGAGGATGAGATGACTGCTCTCTCTATATATGGGGATGAGATGACTGCTCTCTCTATATATATATATATATGGGGATGAGGTGACTGCTCTCTATATATATATGGGGATGAGATGACTGCTCTCTCTATATATATATATAGGGATGAGATGACTGCTCTCTCTATATATGGGGATGAGATGACTGCTCTCTCTATATATGGGGATGAGATGACTGCTCTCTCTCTCTATATATATATATATATATATATATATATATATATATATATATATATATATATATATATATATATGGGGATGAGATGACTGCTCTCTCTCTCTTTCTCTATGAGGATGAGATACCTGCTCTCTCTATATATGGGGATGAGATGCCTGCTCTCTTTCTCTATGAGGATGAGATGACTGCTCTCTATATATATGGGGATGAGATGCCTGCTCTCTCTTTCTCTATGAGGATGAGATGACTGCTCTCTCTATATATGGGGATGAGATGACTGCTCTCTCTATATATATATATATGGGGATGAGGTGACTGCTCTCTCTCTATATATATATATGGGGATGAGATGACTGCTCTCTCTCTCTATATATATATATATAGGGATGAGATGCCTGCTCTCTCTATATATGGGGATGAGATGACTGCTCTCTCTATATATGGGGATGAGATGACTGCTCTCTCTATATATGGGGATGAGATGACTGCTCTCTCTCTCTATATATATATATATATGGGGATGAGATGACTGCTCTCTCTCTCTTTCTCTATGAGGATGAGATACCTGCTCTCTCTATATATGGGGATGAGATGCCTGCTCTCTCTTTCTCTATGAGGATGAGATGACTGCTCTCTCTATATATGGGGATGAGATGACTGCTCTCTCTATATATATATGGGGATGAGGTGACTGCTCTCTATATATATATATGGGGATGAGATGACTGCTCTCTCTCTCTCTATATATTTATATATATATATATATATATATATATGATGAGATTACTGCTCTCTCTCTATATATATATATATATATATATATATATATATATATATATATATGGGGATGAGATGACTGCTCTCTCTATATATATATGGGGATGAGATGACTGCTCTCTCTCTCTTTCTCTATGAGGATGAGATGACTGCTCTCTCTATATATGGGGATGAGATGACTGCTCTCTATATATGGGGATGAGATGACTGCTCTCTCTCTATATATGGGGATGAGATGACTGCTCTCTCTCTATATATGGGGATGAGATGACTGCTCTCTCTCTATATATGGGGATGAGATGACTGCTCTCTCTATATATGGGGATGAGATGACTGCTCTCTCTCTATATATGGGGATGAGATGACTGTTCTCTCTCTATATATGGGGATGAGATGACTGCTCTCTCTATATATGGGGATGAGATGACTGCTCTCTCTCTCTTTCTCTATGAGGATGAGATGACTCTCTCTCTTTCTCTATGATGAGATGACTGTTCTCTCTCTATATATGGGGATGAGATGCCTGCTCTCTCTATATATGGGGATGAGATGCCTGCTCTCTCTATATATGGGGATGAGATGCCTGCTCTCTCTATATATGGGGATGAGATGCCTGCTCTCTCTATATATGGGGATGAGATGCCTGCTCTCTCTATATATGGGGATGAGATGCCTGCTCTCTCTATATATATATGGGGATGAGATGCCTGCTCTCTCTTTCTCTATGAGGATGAGATGACTGCTCTCTCTATATATGGGGATGAGATGACTGCTCTCTCTCTATATATGGGGATGAGATGCCTGCTCTCTCTATATATGGGGATGAGATGCCTGCTCTCTCTATATATGGGGATGAGATGCCTGCTCTCTCTATATATGGGGATGAGATGCCTGCTCTCTCTTTCTCTACGAGGATGAGATGCCTGCTCTCTCTATATATGGGGATAAGATGCCTGCTCTCTCTATATATGGGGATGAGATGCCTGCTCTCTCTATATATGGGGATGAGATGACTGCTCTCTCTATATATGGGGATGAGATGACTGCTCTCTCTCTATATATGAGGATGAGATGCCTGCTCTCTCTATATATGGGGATGAGATGCCTGCTCTCTCTATATATGGGGATGAGATGCCTGCTCTCTCTATATATGGGGATGAGATGCCTGCTCTCTCTTTCTCTACGAGGATGAGATGCCTGCTCTCTCTATATATGGGGATGAGATGCCTGCTCTCTCTATATATGGGGATGAGATGACTGCTCTCTCTATATATGGGGATGAGATGACTGCTCTCTATATATGGGGATGAGATGCCTGCTCTCTCTTTCTCTACGAGGATGAGATGACTGCTCTCTCTATATATGGGGATGAGATGACTGTTCTCTCTATACATGGGGATGAGATGACTGCTCTCTCTATATATGGGGATGAGATGACTGCTCTCTCTCTCTATATATATATATGGGGATGAGATGACTGCTCTCTATATGAGGATGAGATGACTTCTCTCTATATATGGGGATGAGATGACTGCTCTCTCTATATATGGGGATGAGATGACTGCTCTCTCTCTATATATGGGGATGAGATGACTGCTCTCTCTCTATATATGGGGATGAGATGACTGCTCTCTCTCTTTCTCTATGAGGATGAGATGACTGCACTCTCTATATATGGGGATGAGATGCCTGCTCTCTCTATATATGGGGATGAGATGACTGCTCTCTCTATATATGGGGATGAGATGACTGCTCTCTCTCTATATATGGGGATGAGATGACACTCTCTCTCTTTCTCTATGAGGATGAGATGACTGCACTCTCTAGGGCTGACTGCTCTCTCTGCAGCCCCATAATAGCACACCCCTGTGTTCAGCCTCCTGCTCCCTGTCCTATCTCCTAGGTAACAGCGCTTCTACTCCCACCAATGATTGACAGCTAGCGATAGCCGGTCCCACCCACCCCGCACCGGCACATGACGGACCCTGCAGTAATGATGAAGGGCTGTCATGGACTCCCGCAGCGCTACCCCGGCCATGTCCCTTCATACGCACCTTCCCGGCATTTTAGCGACATTCCTCTTCCAGAACTGCTTTCTCCCTGTGTCGCTCGACATTTCCTCCCCACATTACCGGCGCGCCGGGATTCCAGCACGAATCGCAACCGGTTGATTTATTTTACGGAATACCCTATCCACTGTGACTGGGTGCCGCCATGTTTGAACCGGCAACAATCGTTACCGCCATTGGACGACTTGACATACTGATGATAGCCGACCAATCACAAGTGCCGATGCTCAGCGCTACGGAAGTCAACAAACTTTTGCCAACGCTTAAACGTCTGTGTTGTCAGTGTGACGTAAAGCAGTCTGCGAGATGTCGTGCGGGGAGGCTGCCGAGCTGTGGTGAGAGCCGAGGCTGCTTCTGTGAGAGGCTGCCGGGCTGCTTTGGTGAGGGGCTGCTTTGAGGAGAGGTTGCCAGGTTGCGGTGAGGGGCTGCCGGGCTGCGGTGAGGGGCTGCTTTGGTGAGGGGCTGCCGGGCTGCGGTGAGGGGCTGCTTTGGTGAGGGGTTGCCAGGTTACGGTGAGAGGCTGCTTTAGTGAGGGGCTGCCAGGTTATGGTGAGAGGCTGCTTTGGTGAGGGGCTGCCAGGTTATGGTGAGAGGCTGCTTTGGTGAGAGGCTGCTTTGGTGAGGGGCTGCCAGGTTATGGTGAGAGGCTGCTTTGGTGAGGGGCTGCCAGGTTATGGTGAGAGGCTGCTTTGGTGAGAGGCTGCCAGGTTGCGGTGAGAGGGTGCTTTGGTGAGGGCCTGCCGGGCTGCTTTGGTGAGGGCCTGCCGGGCTGCTTTGGTGAGGGCCTGCCGGGCTGCTTTGGTGAGGGCCTGCTTTGGTGAGGGGCTGCCGGGCTGCTTTGGTGAGGGGCTGCCGGGCTGCTTTGGTGAGGGGCTGCCGGGCTGCTTTGGTGAGGGGCTTTAGTAGAGATGTATAGATGAGCGAACCTGAGGTTAGATTGTGGCATCTAACAATAACTTAAAATAAATAAATCTATATATTATTTTTTTCTATATCCAGATTCAGGCGCTTTACGTGCGAACTTCACTTGCGCGAGCAGTGCTGTACTCTGTGCTCTGCCCAGTGCGAGCCGCTTGCAGTGTTTGAATGGCACACACTAGGGGTAACAGCGTGATCAGATGTAGTGTGCACCCAAAATATTTTTTGAAGAAAAAAAAGCCCGCCAACACTTCGCCGGAAATGATCTGCTTATGGCTGGCTGTTTGTGGGTGGAGACTCACACTGCCAATCAGTTGCTTGCTCCAGGGTTCGGGTCAAGCTCGAGCCAGTGTAAGCTCTGCTCCTTGGCTGCCGATGAACTGAACCTACATGGAACTGCTCATCTCTAGTGAGAGGCTGCCGGGACACAGCGGCATGATTTTGGTTGTTGCATATCACAGAAGGGTGCACATAAGAACAACAAGGTAGTGATGGGCGGACCCAGACTGTAACAGTTCAGAACCGCGCGGTTTCAAACATACATATTGCCGGACCCGGGCTAATGATCTGGCTACTCTGGAAATGAAGAAAAAAGATTTGTGAAACAAGCGGACTAAACTTACTGAGGTTGTGGTGCAGCTGAAACTGCACCCACAGCCACTGATTCACTTCTGGGGCTGCTCATTACCTTCATTGTATATGCACTGCTTTCCCCGCCCATCGGCATCTGTGATTGGTTGCAGTGAGACGCGCCCCCAGCCTGTGTGACAGTGTCTGACTGCAACCAATCACACATACCGGTCTGTGGGGTTATCGTTCAGTATAAGTAATAGAGTATCAAAATTGGCATAGGGTTCCCCATATTATGCTAACCAGCACAGATAAAGAGTATGATTACAGGCTGCAGCCCCCAGCCGTGCACTTGTCTTGGCTGTGTATCAAAATAAGAGGCACCGCATGCAGCATTTTTTTTTTTTTTAAATATCTAAATAATTTAAAAACCATTTTGATACTCAGCCATCATAAAGCAGGTAATGTGATCTCAGTAAAGTCAATGACTGTGTCTGACTCTTCTAATCATAGACCTAGTCTGCGGGTCTATATCGTACAGTAAAAATAAATTAAAAATTGATTTAGGATTCCCCCCCATTTATGCTACTCGGCACAGATAAAGCATACGGCTACAGGCTTTCGCCCTGCGCTTATCTTGGCTGTGTATCAAAATAAGAAGACCTGCATGGGGCTTTTTTTTATTATTTAAGTAATTGAAGAAAAAAAAAACGTAAACAGCCATGACAAAGCAGGTAACCTGACCTCCATAAAGTCAGTGACCTTAGTTGGGGTCACTGACTTTAACCCCTTCACAACCAGCTGGTTTTGCGCTTTCCGGTTTGTTTTTTTCGCCATTCTTCCGATAGACGTAACTTTTTATTTTTCAGTCAATATTGTCATGTGAGGGCTTGTATTTTGCGGAATGAGCTGTACTTTTAAATGAAACCAAGAGTTTTACCATATAGTGTACTGGAAAACTGCAAAAATATTCCAAATTCCGATTGCATTATTGTTTTTGGGATATTTTATTCACAGTGTTCACTATCTGGTAAAATCGATGTGTTGGTGTGATACCTCAGGTCGGTGCGAGTTCGTAGACACTAAACATGAATAAGTTTACTTTTATCTAAGGGGTTAAAAAAAATCAGAGGTTTGTTCAAAAAAAGTGGCGTACGTATTGTGCCATTTCTTTTGCGCAGATGCTATGTTTTGATCGCCTGTTATTGTATTTTGCACAAAATTTGTAGTGACCAAAAAACATAATTTTGACTTTTGGAATTTTTTTGCCGCTACGCTGATTAATTGATTTTATATATTGATACATCGTGCGTTTCTGAACACGGCGATACCAAATGTGTGTATATTTTTATTTATTTTTCTTTAACCGTTTAATATTCAATGGGGCGAAAGGGGGGGTGATTTGAACTTTTAGGTTTTTTGGGGTGTTTTTTTTTTTTTTTTTTTTTTTTTTTTTTTTTTTTTTAAGGTCCCCTAGGGGACTAAAACTATCAGCAGT
Source organism: Anomaloglossus baeobatrachus (assembly GCF_048569485.1). Classification (NCBI taxonomy): domain Eukaryota; kingdom Metazoa; phylum Chordata; class Amphibia; order Anura; family Aromobatidae; genus Anomaloglossus; species Anomaloglossus baeobatrachus. Next base: position 359,102,626 of record NC_134356.1, read on the forward strand.
CTGATCGCTTATTCATTTCTCCCGAACAGGGCACCACCGTTCGGACCAGGATAAATGGTCATCTCTTATAAGAGCCAGTACTCTGCTCTTTGATTACAGGACCTTAGTCATGTGAGCACAGAAGTCGGCACATGACGCTGTGCTATCATGACAACCACCAGAAGTCACGTGATCACATCACGTGACTTCCAGTATCGGACTGTAAGTAAAGTTTCAGCGCTATCGTGGTTATAATGGCGCTGTCACTTATTGACAATGTTATTTGAGGGGTTAAAAGACACGGGTGGCTAACCTGGTAGGCACACATGTCTGCTGTATAAATTAGCGGGGATGTGCGCTTGTCTCCCCTGACTGCCGGCAGCAGCCGGGGGAGATTAACACTGTGACTGGTAGGACGTTATTTTACCGCCTGCGGTCGTTAAGGGGTTAAAGAAGTACCCTGAGGTCAGTTTACCTTCGGTCACAGGGCTGTGGGAACTTCCAGCTGTGACCGCAACTAACTTGTGTGATGTCACTGCTGATTGCTGCTCAGTCCCTGCCTGAAGTTCACAGCAGGCAGTCATGTTCCATGATCGCGCTCTGTCTTCAGATATAGCAGAGCTGGCATAGTTTTGGGACCTCATGTGGATTGTCGGACCTACAGGGATGTTTTTGGGTTAATAAAGTGGTTTAAGAGGGTGTGTTTTTTTTTTTATTTTTCTATTTTATTTAAATTAGAGGATTATTTTTATTTTATTTTTTTGGGCTTTATTTACTTTAACTTACAGATTAGTGATGTGGGGGGGGATCTCATAGACGCCTGCCATCTCTAATCTGGGGATTAGTGGCAGATGTGAGCTGCATTTAACCCCTTTTTACCCTGATTACCCAGCTCTTCCTGATTACCCTGGTGCAGTGGCAAAGTGCTGGGATTTTCCAATCTATTAGATGCCACAATTCTGGGATGCTGCAGGCTGCTATTTTTAGGCTCTGTGGCTCCCAATAACCATGGGTCTCCCCAGCCTGAATATACTAGCTCCTAGCTGTCGGGCTATAACTTGGCTGGGTATTAAAATTGGGGTAACCGCACGAGGATTTTTTTTTTTTTTTTAAATTATTTAAATATTTTTTTAAAAAGCCACATGTGGGGGAGACGGGTGCACACATACATAACCTCAAAAGGTGCTAGTCATGGTATAGCACACAAAGAACAGTATCTAAATGAATTTGTTATATGCTGGTGTATACTATTATGATATTTAGAAGCAGTATTCACTGCAATAAAGTGCAAAGCCTATTGTTTAAATAGTTGCTGCATAATCCTTAGCTAATTCAGCACAATAGTGTATGATGTATGGCCCTTTTAAATAAGCGCAATGTTAAGTGAGTAGAAAGATACTTAAATCAAAGTGCATGTTACTTCACAGTGAATATATTAGTACAAATAGTATAATATATAGAGGTGAATAAAGTTTCATAACCTAGATTGTGTATAAGATCATGGAAGAGTAGCTAACCAACAAGTTCTACTAAAACCTGTTTAAAAAAAGTGATTAGTACAATCTAAGGCTATGTGCGCACAGTGCGTTTTTCGTGGCATTTTTGGGTGCGTTTTTGTTCACAAAACAGCATGACTTTGCTTCCCCAGCAAAGTCTGGGTTTTCATTTTTGCTGTCTGCACACAGCGGGTTTTTTTTAACCCCTTAAGGACGAAGCCAGTTTTGTACTTGATGACCAGGCCATTTTTTGCAATTCTGACCAGTGTCACTTTATGAGGTCATAACTCTGGAACGCTTCAACGGATCCCGGTGATTCTGACATTGTTTTTTCGTGACATATTGTACTTCATGATAGTTATAAATTTATAACGATATTTTTTGCTTTTATTTGTGAAAAAATCGGAAATTTGATGAAAATTTTGAAAATTTTGCAATTTTCAAACTTTTAATTTTTATGCCCTTAACCCAGAGAGTTATGTCACACAAAACAGTTAATAAATAACATTTCCCACATGTCTACTTTACATTAGCGCAATTTCTGAAACAAAATGTTTTGGGGTTAGGAAGTTAGAAGGGGTCAAAGTTCATCAGCAATTTCCCATTTTTTCAACAAAATTCACAAAACCATTTTTTTAGGGACCACATCACATTTGAAGTGACTTTGAGAGGCCTAAGTGACAGAAAATACCTAAGTGACACCATTCTCAAAACAGCACGCCTCAAAGTACTCAAAACCACATCCAAGAAGTTTATTAACCCTTCAGGTGCTTCACAGGAACTAAAGCAAAGTGGAATGAAAAAAAGCAAAAAATAAAATTTTACCTAAAATGTTGCTCTACCCCAAATTTATTCACTTTTAGAAGAAATAACACAACAAAATGAACCCCAAAACTTGTTACCCACTTTCTTATGAACGCGCCAATACCCCACATGTGGTCAGAAACCTTTGTTTGGACAAATGGGAGGGCTCGGAACAGAAGGAGCAATATTTGAATTTTGGAAAGCAAATTTGGCTGAAATAGATTGCGGGCACCATGTTGCATTTACATGTCCACCAAGGTACCTAAACAGCAGAAACCCCTTACAAGTGACACCATTTTGGAAACTAGACCCCTTAAGGCTTCTATCTAGGGGTATAGTGAGAATTTTGGATCCACAGGTACTTCACAGATTTTGATAACGTTACGTTGTCACATTGAAAATTTTCATTTTTTTCTCAAAAATGTTGCTTTAGCATCAATTTTTTCACTTTTTCAAGAGGTAATTCCAAAAATGTGACCCCAATGTTTGTTACCCACTTTTTTATGAGTGCGGTGATACCTCACATGTGGTCTGAAACCTTTGTTTGGAGAAATGGGAGGGCTTGGAACGGAAGGAGCAATATTTGAATTTTGGAAAGGAAATTTGGCTGAAAAAGATTGCGGGCACCATGTCGCATTTGGAGGACCCCTAAGGTACGTAAACAGCAAAAAAACACCACAAGTGACCCCATATTGGAAACTAGGCCCCTCAAGGAATTTATCTTGATGTTTGGTGAGTACCCTGAACCTCCAGGTGCTTTACAGAAGTTTATAACGTTGAGCCATGAAAATAAAAAAATAAAATTTTACCACAAAATTGTTACTTCAACCAGGTAGCTTTTTTTTTCACAAGGGTAACAGGAAAAAAATCACCATGAAATTTATTGCGCAATTTCTCCTGAGTTTGTTGATATCTTATATGTGGTGGAAATCAACTGTTTGGGCACACTACAGGGCTCAGAAGAGAAGGAGTGCAATTTGACTGCAAAATTGGCTGGAATCAATAGCGGACGCCATGTTGCATTAGGAGAACCCCTGAGGTGCCTAAGCAGTGGAGGTCCCCCACAAGTGACCCCATTCTGGAAATAAGACCCCTCAAGGCTTTAATCTAGGTGTATATTGAGCATTTTGAATCCACAAATACTTCACAGAATTTGATAAGCTTAGGTTGCCATATTGAAATTTTCATTTTTTTCACAAAAATGTTGATTTAGCGACACATTTTTCACTTTTTCAAGAGGCAACAACAAAACGTGTACCCCACAGGTTATCTAATTTCTTGTGAGCGCAGGGATACCCCACATGTGGCCAAAAACCTTTGTTTGGATAAATGGGAGGGCTTGGAATGGAAGGAGCACCATTTGAATTTTGGAAAAGTTGAAGTAAATTGCGCGCACCATGTCACATTAGCAGGGCCCCTTGGGCACCTATACATCAGAAACCCCCCACAAGTGACCTCATTTTGGAAACTGGACCCCTCAAGGATTTTATTCAGGAGTATAGTAAACATTTTGAATCCACAGGTACTTCACAAAACTGTTGCTGTAGCAAAAAATTTCTCACTGTTAAGGGGGCTTTACACGCTGCGACATCGCTAATGCGGAGTCGTTAGGGTCACGGAATTGGTGACGCACATCCGGCCGCATTAGCGATGTTGCTGCGTGTGACACCGTTGAGCGATTTTGCATCGTTGCAAAAACGTGCAAAATCGCTCATCGGTGACATGGGGGTCCATTCTCGATTATCGTTACTGCAGCAGTAACGATGTAGTTCGTCGCTCCTGCGGCAGCACACATCGCTATGTGTGACGCCGCAGGAACGAGGAAGCTCCCCTTACCTGCCTCCCGGCCGCTATGAGGAAGGAAGGAGGTGGGCGGGATGTTCCGGCCACTCATCTCCGCCCCTCCGCTTCTATTGGGCGGCCGCTCAGTGACGTCACTGTGACGCCACACGGACCGCCCCCTTAGAAAGGAGGCGGTTTGTCGGTCACAGCGACGTCGCCGGGCAGGTAAGTATGTGTGACGCATCTGCGCGATGTTGTGCGGCACGGGCAGCGATTGCCCGTGTCGCACAACAGATGGGGGCGGGTACCCATGCTAGCGATATCGGGACCGATATCGCAGCGTGTAAAGTAGCCTTTAGGCTATGTGGCCATGATCCAGCGACACGGCGTCTAGTACCCAGTGTCAGCCTCCTGCAGAAATGTGAGTGTTGTCCACGGGAGAACGCAGCTGCCCATGCCCACGATTTGGGTTCAGGCTGCTGTGGACTTTAGTTCTATTCTACCTGCAAAGAACACTCATCTCCGCAGCATAAATTGACATCCTGAGGCTCAGGAAGCTGCGCCACAGGTCGATTTATGCTGCGGAGAAAAGAAACACAGTGGGCACGGGATTTCTAAAAATCCTGCCACTGTGCTTCTACTGCACAACGCAGCGTTATGGACGCAGGGAAAACACTCTGCGCCCAAAACGTTGCAAACCCTGATTGTGGGCACACAGCGTAAAATGCTACAATGGATGAATGGATAGATGTCAAACATATATAACGTCCCACCCCCCTGCATATTCTAAGCTGGCGCCCTTTAGTGCCTTTCATGTGACACTAAAGGATGCCTAGCCTTGTATTTAGCCCAAAAAAAAAAAAAAGAATTAAAATAAATGACGTGGAGTCCCCCCTATTTTTGATAGCCAGCTAGGGTAAAGCAGACAGCTGTAGCCTGCAAACCACAGCTGACAGCTTCATCTTGTCTGGTGATCAATTTGGAGGGCTCCCCAAGCTGTTTTTTTTTTTTAATTATTTATAAATAAATAATTAAAAAAAAAAAACAAACGTGGGGTCCCCCCAAATTAGATCACCAGCCAAGGTGAAGCTGACAGCTGGGGTCTGGTATTCTCAGGATGGGAAGAGCCACGGTTATTGGACTCTTCCCAGCCTAAAAATAGCAGGCCGCAGCCGCCCCAGAAGTGGCGCATCCATTAGATGCGCCAATTCTGGCGCTTCGCCCCAGCTCATCCCGCGCCCTGGTGCGTTGGCTAACGGGGGTAATGAATGGGGTTGATACCAGGTGTGTAATGTCACCTGGCATCAAGCCCAGCAATTAGTTATGTCACGGCGTCTATCAGATACCCGACATAACTAATTGACAGTAATAAAAAAAAAATTGACAACAAAAAAAAATTTATTTGAAAAAACACTCCCCCAAACATTCCCTGATTGACCAATTTATTGAAAAGAAAAAAAAAAAATCCACAATAATCCATTTGGATGTCCCACGTCGCCTCTGGACCTTCTAGAATATGGGGGACACGTTCAGGGAACGTATCCCCCATTTTCTAGGAGGGCAGACCCTCCATTTGAGGAGAGTGGGTGCAAAGAATCTGCACCCACCCTCCCTGGGTCACAGCTGCAGAGTGCGAGCAGCCAGCGTCCTGAACACAGGAAGCTGACAGCTGCGCTCTGCTCATGTGACCGGAGTCTGCAGAGAAGGAGCCGGAGGAGGGGGCCGCGGGGGATCAGAGCTGCGACAGGTATGTATGACACCGGGGAACACCAGGGGGGGGGTAGGGGGGATCCCGGCAGGGCCTGGGGAGCAGGTTTCTGTCGTATGTGTTATGGCACATACGACAGAAACCATAGGAACAGTGGAAATGTGGCCGGCGCGCTGCTGTGATCGCCGGTGCGCGCGGCCATCTTGGATTTTCGGGAGGGGGTTGGGGGTCGGGGGGGGCACTTTGGGGACACCGGGGGACCGGAGGGAACCGGGGAAAAGATTTATCTCCCATCTGGCATGTTTGATCATGCCAGATGGGAGATAAATCATTTTTTACCGGCGCGGTCATTTACTATAACTTGATGATCGGTATACGGTGTATACCGGTCATCAGGTGAGCGGGGACCGGAAAAACCGGCCCGAATCATGATCTCCAGGGTCTCAGCTACCCCCGGCAGCTGAGACCCCGGAAATTTTCTGACTCTGGGGGGCGCTAGACCCTTTTTTCCGACCGCCGTTAAAAAGCGGCGGATCGGAAAAAGTACCCTTATTTACCGCCGTTAAAAGGCTTATCGGCGGTCGTAAAGGGGTTAAAGCTGTGTTTTTGTGGTGCCCACAAAAACTCAGCATGTCAATTATTCCTGCGTTTTTCACTGCGTTTTCCATCCATTGAATTCAATGAGATGTTCAAAAACGCAATGCAAATTGCAAATATATCTGCCTTTTAATGCGTTTCTATGACTAAAAACGCAAGGGGTGGGTAGTACATTCATGTGTACAGGAAGAGGATTCCTTGTGTTGGTAAACACAGAAGAGTCAATCCTCCCGGTACCGCCACCCCTGCATCCACCTCTTGTTTGGCGCCATGTCCGGATGGGAGGTGGAAGCAGCTGCGAAATCATAAGTGAACAGTAGAAAAAAAAAATCTCATACTCACCTTTCTGCAGACTCCCGGGACAGTCCATGGCTGCAGGACCTGCCGGTGATCAGCTGATGCGGTCACCTGACGGCATCAGCTGATCGTATAAGTCCAGCGGTGAGGGTGGCTTTTTACTGCCCGGCCGGCTTAAACTATCAGCTGCTGCGGTCAGGTGATTTCATCTGCTGATTACCGCCGGGTCCTGCAGTGATCGGACGGGAGTCTGCACAGAAGTGTGTAGTTTTTTTTTTGTTTTTTTTTCCATTGATTTATCAGCTGATTGTATGAACATGTCATTTGTTCAGTTCATGTGATTCACATCCTTGAACCTGACACATTATCTGATCGCTTTGCCTTCCAGTAAACCGATCAGATGATATTGGATCCAGATTGGACGGCGCGGGACCTTTGACCCAGGATTACGGAGGAGGGAAGGGGGTTCCTTTATTTCAATAAAGATGGAGTCACTAATTGTGTTTGTGTTTTATTTCTAATAAAAGTTGGTTTTTTTTTGTTTTTTTTTTTGTTTTTATCTGTACTAGAAATTCATGGTGGCCATGTCTAATACTTGCTTGACATCATGAATGTCGGGCTTAGGGCCAGTTGATAATATACAGCTAGCCCTAACCCCATTATTACCCAGCGAGCCACCCGGCACCAGGAAGAGTTGCATACAGTGCCAGAAGATGGCGCTTCTATGAAAGCGCCATTTTCTGGAGCGGCTGCGGACTGATATTCTCAGCAGAGGTGCCCAGAAAGCTTGGGCACTCTGCACTGCGGATTTCAATCCCCAGCTGCCTAGTTGTACCTGGCTGGACTCAAAAATTGGGCGAAACGCATATCATTATTTTTTATTTTTATTTTTTTTGAAATTCATGAAATAATTAAAAAAAAGAGGGCTTCCTTATATTTTTGGTTCCCAGCTGGGTACAAATAGGCAGCTGGGGGTTGAGGGCAGCCCGTGCCTGCCTGCTGTACCTGGCTAGCATACAAAAATATGGCGAAACCCACAACTTTTTTTCTTGGGCAAAAAACTGCATACAGTCCTGGATGGAGCATTCTGAGCCTTGTAGTTCTGCAGCTGTCTTCTCTCCTGCATACAGTAGTAGAGAATGAAGAACATATTGAAGAAGGAAATGACATCAACTTTTTTTTTTTTTTTCTAACAATCTTTTAATGGCATTGTTCACTGGTTAAAACGCATACATTTTTTTGATGCTTTTTTTTTTTTGCCACGGGTGCATTTTTGTGCATTTTTTTTTTTTGCGTCAAAAAAAAAAAACCAGCGTGCGCACATAGCCTTAAAGGTTTTTAGCAGCAGTGAATTCAAAAGGCTAATTGTATATGACCTACATGAGGTATGTGCATCCGTCCCCGCTGCCTCAACGCACGTTTCAGGATATCTTCTTCAGGAGCGATACTAATTATCAATCTGATAGGAGAAAAGGGGATAATAAATAGAAGCACAAATGTACAATACAAAATTGTATAAAAAGCTGGTACTCCTGGCTGGCTATGAACATAGAAATGACAGTGAAGAATAAATGACACTGTTATACAGAAAATATCCCTAAGCTTATTTTGGCTGCAGTGTTTTGTGAAAAAACATCTAAAAAAAAAAAGCAACCAATCGTCCAACTCCTTATCTCTATTCTTTGAATTCTGGGCCATATAATGCAGCGATCTTCGGCCACTGCTGGGCAGTGATGTTCAGAGACACATTTTTCAGTGCAGTCAGTAGTAGTTATAATAATCATTTTTATTTCTATAGCGCCAACATATTCTGCAGCACTTTACAATTCAGTGGGTACTTGTAGAGACAATATCAGACATTAGAGTAACACATAATTTAACACATACCAAGAGGAGTGAGGGCCCTGCTCACAAGCTACAGTCTATGAGCAATAACTGCCCCGTCACATGTGACGATATATCGTGCGGTTGCACCCGCCCCCGTCATTTGTGCGTCACGAGCAATTCGTTGCCCTTGGCACACCATGTCGTTAACCCCCATTACACGTACTTTCCTCCCTAACGACGTCGCTGTGGGCGGCGAACATCCTCTTCCTGAAGGGGGATGGATGTTCGGCATCACAGCGACATAACACTGCGGCCGCCCAATAGAAGCGGAGGGCCGGAGATGAGCAGCCGGAACACCCCGCCCACCTCCTTCCTTCATCATTGCCGGCGGGACGCAGGTAAGCTGTGTTCGTCGTTCCCGGGGTGTCACACGTAGCGATGTGTGCTGCCTCAGGAACAACGAACAACCGGCGCGCAGAAGGAGAAACAACATTATGAAAATAAACGACGTGTCAACTAGCAACGATAAGGTGAGTATTTTTACTCGTTAACAGTCGTTCGGTGGTGTCACACGCTACGACATCTCTAATGATGCTGGATGTGCGGCACAAATTCCATGACCCCGACGACATATCGTTAGATATATCGTAGCGTGTGACGGGGCCTTAAGATTTTTGAGTCTGTTCTCTTGTATTAGTTGTCTGTAGTGCTTGAAGTTTACACCATACTTTCCAACTTTTGGAAATGGCGGTGTTGGAGATTCGATTCCTTTCAATAATTTTATGTACAAGCCCTCTAAAGAGTAACTGGATGCTTACTCTCCATCTGAAGTGGACAAGTCCCGATGTCATGCACAGCAAACCTTTGAAGAGCACTGCTTTCCAGGATGTTTATAGAGGGTTTTTTTGCAGCATTCGGGATATTTCATAACTCTCATTTTTCTAGTTCAGTTGTCTCCTCAGAGGCCACAGTACAGAAAAGATTATTTGTATACAGTCAAAACTGGTGGATATTGGTGCAGATACTGAGTCAGAAGCCCTTAACAAAGTACAATTCAGTACATATTCATCAGTTTTCAGAATACTATTCTCAGATAAAAACATGTCTGTGTCCTGGATTTGCAGCATGTGTGTTTGCTGCAGATTTTACTTTTTGCAATCTGAATCAAAATTTTGTATGCAGCAGTGTTGTGGAATCATGCCACGCCAATACAGATTTTTCCTGTGGCGTCTAAAATAACCCATAGGCCAGACTCGCACATTATCATTATTTAATCTGTTTGGGGTTGGGACTGTCAGTGCCGGTGACAGATTATGACTAGAGCTAAGCGAGTGCCTAACTATTCGTACTCGCTATACTCATAACTACTGTGTAAGGCTAGGAACGCACTTTGCGTTCACCTACTTGCAGTTTAGAAAGCACGTTTTGGGCTTAATTGATTTGACCAAAGTTGCCTTTTTCTAAAATTTAGCGCTGAAAACACATGTTTTTGCTGCGTATGGGATGCGTTTTCAGAGCTTTTTATCTGCGTTTCCACCTGCGATTTGATAGTTGCGTTTTGAACATAAAGACACTGCTTAATAAAGTTTTAAATAGTCAAAATCTTAGAAAAAATGGTAACAAAACAAATCTATAATCATAGAAAAAATCATGAAATTAAATTATTGCGGTAATATATTTTATGGAAAAATTGCAATACTATAATTTCCTTAATTTAAAGTGTGTGTGTGTGTGTGTGTGTGTGTGTGTGTGTGTGTGTGTGTGTGTGTAGGGACTTATGAAATCATTATTTTATTGATCAAAAAGCATGCGTTTTGGTAGTCCAAAACGCATGTTTTCTGCACTGAGAAAGCAGGTAAAATGCAGGAATTTGAAGGAATCTTGGTTTTTGCCATTTCTCATTGACTCCAATGTTACCAAAACGCACCAAAAATGGCAACAACATCTGACATGTTACTTCTTTGAACACATGGTTTTTGCCACAAAATATGCAAATTAAACGCAGCGTTTAGAAACGCAAAGTGGGGTCGGAAAATCCAGTTTTTCCATAGACTTTGCTGGTAAATCAAAATGCATGCCTTATGGCAAGAAAAAGGTGCTTCCCAAAACGGACCTAAAAAGCACCTAAAACGCAGGTAAAAACGCAAAGTGCGTTCCTAGCCTTATACTTGCGTATTCGTTCCGAATAGCATATGCAATGCAAGTCAATGGGGAAAACTCGCAAAGCAACGGATAACCCAAATGCTCACTATTTTCTACTTGCACAAATAGTACGGCATTCGGGTGACTCTTTACTTTGCAAGGTTTTTTTCCATTGACTTGTATTGCACACGCTTTTTGGAATGAATACGCAAGTATTGGAAAGTACTTATTATGAATATACAAGTACGAATAGTTAGGTATTCGCTCAACTCTAATTATGACCATTTTCACAGCTTCCATGGAAGTAAATGAGAGCCAAGGAAACACTTTAGCACACCTTAACCGCTATGTTCTAATGGCTTAACATCAGGATTAGCAATTATTTTATTAGCGCAGGGGCTTAACGTCTGTAACCCCCACCGATCCTGACAATGAAGCGGACACAGCGCTGAACAGGAAACTACTGTGAGCTATATTCGCTGGAATGAAACCATGTTGCAGTGTCTCGTCACACTTTTTACAGGAAAGTACCAAGCGAAAGGGAAGGGAAACTCTGTGCCTAGAGAAGGGGGAGACAGTTACCACTGGCCCCTAGCTTCCCTCATCACCCTAGATAGATGGGATGAGCACTTAGTCAACCCCACTAAGCTCTGGAGAACACCAGGAACACAAATGGGGAGTGAACTAATTAACATCTCCAGATGATGCAGGAAGAGGAACTGCTGCAACAACAACAAAGTTTCTCCAGATGAATACAATTTGGCTGATTGCACTGTAGACTTGTTAGGCTATGTGCGCACGTTGCGTAAATTCATGCAGTTACGCTGCGCTTTGTAGCGCAGCGTAACTGCATGCGTCCTGCGTCCCCTGCACAATCTATGGAGATTGTGCAGGGGCCGTGCGCACGTGGCATATTACAACGCAGCGCTTCGGCTACTGCCGAAGCGCTGCGTAAAAAGAAGTGACATGTCACTTCTTCCGTGCGCTTTGCCGGCAGCTCCTGCTCTGTCTATGGCAGGAGCTGCAGGCAGAGCGCACGTTCTCGCCGGCACCATGCGCCTCAGAACGGAGCTTTTCAGCTGCGCTCTGAAGCGCACCTTTTACTGTGCTGGGCTAGTACGCAACGTGCGCACATACCCTTAAGGGTATTAGATCTATCATAGAACAGAACTGAAAGAGCGTTTTTAGGGACAAAAAGTTAAGTCCCCATGAAAATGGCTGAAAGGATGAGGAACTCCACAAGGTCTTAAAGGGATAAACACCAAGCTTAGGAGCTACATTAGATACCATATATACCAAGCAGGAATAATAGAATATCAGGGAGCAGTTTGCGCAGCTGAACGCTGCGACCTTATATAGCCGGACACCACAGGACCTGTGACACACCCATGACACTCCTATTGTGGGTCCAAATGGACAGACCCCCTATGGATAGGATAAGGGAAATCCACTATGTATTTGGAATTCCAGATTAATAAGATTTTATTTTACCTGTGAACTATGAACCAATAGGAACTTTAGGGGCATGACTAGGAATGTGAAACTTCCCCGCCTATCAGTGTTGATCATCATGACATCAGAAGTTATAGGACAATACAGATAACACAAACCCCAAATAGATTCTGTTCTCTCACTATAATAAGAATGTTATCGCCTATAATTTCATAAGTTGGTATAACCCCAAAAAGGGCTCTTGCACACGTCGTTTTTTTTGTATATGTACTGTCTGTTATTGTTATGGATAGATCATATACCAATTTCAATCCATTTGCTTTTGCACTTTTGTTGTTTTTATAGGACAGATTATCTCACTTTGATCCTTTTTGTACATCAAACTTGCTAATGCAAATCAATAAAGTCATGGCTGAAAGTGTTGGCATCCTTGAAATTGTTAGAGAAAATGAAGTATTTCTCCCAGAAAATTATTGCAATTACAAGTTTTGTTATGCATATGTTTATTTCTTTTGTGTATTTTGGAACAACACAAAAAAATTGACTTGGAAAAAAAGGCACATTAAACATAATTTCACTTAAAACTCCAAAAACTAGCCGAATAAAATTGTTGGCTGCGATGCCCCTACTACCGTGTCACAACAGACCCCGTTGCCAGACCAGGAAGCCGTGCAGTCTTTGGATTCTGCTCCGGCCACCAGCCAGGCAGTACCCCCGTCTGATGATGTTATTCCTGCATGGGCTCTTCTAATGTCTAAAAGGTTAGATGACCTTGCCGCTCAGATATCCCAGCCTTCCAGAGGCTCCCACAGCCTCCCCCCGGCTCAGCTCCCTCAGAGGAGCCCGCCTGCTTCGTCTGGTCTCTCTTCCCCAGAACGTAAAAAGGATGTTTCCAAAAGGCGCCATTGCGACCGCTACGCCTCATCCAACTCGGACGATGATCAGTCTGACCCAGGCTCCGTGACTTTTAATAGTCACGATTCCCAAGACTCTGACTCTGATTCAGATGTCCCTTCTGAGTCTAGGCATATAGAAGACACACTAATTTCGGCTGTCAATCACTCTGTCGATTTCTGATCAGCCTCCGGACCCGACTTCTCAGTCGGCAATCAAGCGGACCAAGAAGCCTCCTAAGTCCTTTGCCCAGGATCCGGTTTTTCGTCAAATCATATCTAAACGGTTGGATCACCCTGATAGGTTTAATAAAAAACTCTTCACTTCATTCGCTTATCCCTTTCCATCTGAAATGGTTAAGACCTGGTCAGTACCCCCCGTTGTGGATCCACCAGTATCCAGACTGGCTAAACACACGGTTATGTCTCTTTCAGACAACGCGTCTCTCAAGGACTCGTCCGACCGTGCAGTTGATGCTGCGGTCAAATCTATTTTCCAGGCTTCGAGCTCCGCTCTTCGCCCCCGGTTTGCCTTGATATGGGCTGCGAGAGCTATGGGTGTGTGGAGTAGGAACCTGCGCAGGATGTTTCGCTCTTGTAATATTCCTCCGGAGGCTTTTGAGATCCTTGATTTGTTCTCTCTACTCTCTAATTATTATCTTCATGGCTCCCTAGATGCAGCTAGTTTGTCCGCCCTAACGGCAGCCAATGCTGTCTTTGCCCGCAGAGTCCTGTGGCTAAAGATATGGAATGCAGACAGTGCCTCCAAGAAATCCCTGTCCACACTCCCCTTCCTTGGCCTTCGTCTGTTTGGAGAAACCCTGGACAAACTCATATCTCAGACGACGGGTGGTAAAAGTACCATTCTACCACAAAAGCGGCCTGTATCCAGGAATTTTAAAAAAATCTTCTTGGCGCAGGCAGTCCTTTCGGCCCGCTCCCCAAAAACCATCAGCACAAGGATCGTCCCAACGCTCAGATCGAGGATCTGGTCCCTCAGGGGCTCTTCCTGGCGTTCCCACTCCAAGCAATCTAAACCCAAGGGACCTCACCCTGTACAGGCCCCCTCAGCATGATGCCAGGTATCCCTCAGATCTGACTCCTGTTGGAGGGCGGCTTCTGCTTTTTCGGGATATCTGGCTACACCACACTCGCGATGCTTGGGTTCGAGAAATCTTCACTTCAGGTTACAAGATCGATTTCCATTCTCTGCCGGCCAACAGGTTTCTGCGTTCTCGTCTTCCAAAGTCCAAAACGCAAAGCCAGGCCTTATTTCAGGCCATAGCCTCCTTACAGAAAGCAAGCGTTATCATTCCAGTGCCCCTGGAACAGCGCGGCAAAGGTTTCTATTCAAACCTTTTTGTCGTTCCCAAAAAAGATGGCTCTGTCCGCCCTATCTTGGACCTCAAAAGGCTGAACAGATCTGTACGGATTCGGACCTTCCGAAGGGAATCATTGAGAGCAGTACTAGCCGCCATGGAACCGGGAGAATTCCTAGCTTCCATAGACATTCAAGATGCTTTATTTACACATTCCCATGTGTGTATCTCATAAACGGTTACTTCGTTTTGCCGTAGGACACCGTTATTTTCAATTCAGGGCCCTCCCCTTTGGACTGGCCACTGCGCCTCGGGTCTTCACAAAGGTCATGGCGGCCGTCATGTCCATTTTACACCCCAGAGGCGTCCTGGTCGTTCCCTATTTGGACGACCTACTTGTCAAGGGGAGCTCTCTTCAAGTTTGCTCAGAAAGCGTGCAGATTTGCCTAGACACGCGTCAAGGCTAGGGTGGCTTATCAACTTCAACAAGTCATCCCTCATTCCTCATCAGCACATCACCTTTTTAGGTATGCTGATAGACACGGCTCAGTCCCGGGTTTTTCTTCCAGAAGACAAGAGGTCTTCCCTGATCCGGGCCGCCCAATCCCTCCGCTCCCGCCGTTACACATCCCTTTGGAATGGGATGAGAGTGTTAGGCAAGATGGTAGCAGTCATGGAAGCCGTGTCTTTTGCCCAATTCCATCTGCGCCCTCTACATCTGGATCTTCTATCCTCCTGGGACAAGAATCCAGCTTCTCTAGACCGGTCAGTCCGCCTATCTCAGACTTCGCTCAGCTCCCTTGTCTGGTGGACTCAAGTCTCATCCCTATCTCAAGGAAGTCCTTCCGCCCTGTCCACTAGCAAGTAGTCCCGACAGATGCCAGCCTGATAGGCTGGGGGGCGGTGTTTCTCCGCCACACTGTTCAGGGACGCTGGTCTCCCTCCGAGCGCTCCCTTCACATCAACGTTCTAGAGATCAGAGCCATATTTTTGGCTCTTCAGAATTTTCACCCTTGCTATTGGGCCTCCCTGTTCGGATCCAGTCAGACAATGCCACGGCTGTGGCTTACATCAACCATCGGGGATGAACTCTCAGCAGGGCAGCGATGAATGAAGTATCCAGGATTCTTATTTGGGCAGAGATGCACATTCCCATTATTTCAGCTGTCCATATTCCGGGAGTAGACAACTGGGCCGCAGACTTTCTCAGCAGGCAGGGGAATGGTCCCTCCACGATGAAGTGTTCCATCAGATCACTCTTCGTTGGGGACTCCCAGATGTGGACCTCATGGCGTCTCGGTTGAACGCCAAAATACATCCCTTCATATCCCGGTCGAGAGACCCGCTAGTGCTCGGCTACGACGCTCTAGTCTTTCCGTGGTCGCAGTTTCGCCTGCCCTACATCTTCCCTCCGTTTCCTCTCATTCTGAGAGTAATCAAGAAAATCAAAGCTGAGGGAATCCCGGTGATCCTCGTGGCCAGGAGAGCCTGGTACCCAGAGCTTCTCCAACTTCTCGGTGACACTCCCTGGCGTCTCCCCGACCGCCCGGATCTTCTGTCGCAAGGTCCAATATTCCACCAGAATACAGCACAGCTGCATTTGACGGCGTGGCACTTGAATCGTTGATTCTAGCCAAGTCAGGTCTTTCTTCTAGGGTAGTTCATACCATGCTTAATGCTCGGAAGCCCTACTTCGCCAGTATTTATCACAGGACCTGGAAGACCTATCTTTCCTGGTGTGACCTACATAATCGGTCGCCCCTTACCTTTTCAATCCCTAATGTTCTTGCCTTTCTGCAAGACGGTCAGGACTCTGGATTAGCTCTCAGCATCCTTAAAGGACAAGTTTCTGCCTTGTCAATATTTTTCCAGAAGCAGCTGGCTTCTCGCCCTCAGGTCCGTACCTTTCTTCAAGGGGTAGCGCATTTGATCCTTCCTTATCGCCACTCCTTAGATCCCTGGGATCTGAATCTGGTTCTCGGAGCTCTTCAGCTTCCTCCTTTCGAACCTCTGAGAAATCTCTCTTCAACGACTGTCTTGGAAAGTTGCCTTTGTAGTCGCTATTACCTCTATCAGGCGAGTGTCCGAACTGGCAGCACTTTCCTGTCGCTCACCTTACCTGATATTCCATCATGATAAGGTGGTCTTTCGGCCTTCCCCCGCCTTTCTTCCGAAGGTTGTATCCGCTTTCCACTTACACGAGGACATTGTGTTGCCGTCATTCTGCCCGGTCCACTCCTTTGAAAAAGCCCTTCACACTCTAGATCTCGTCAGGGCTCTGCGGATCTACATCTCCAGAACAGCGTCGCTGCGCAAGTCCGATGCCCTCTTCGTCCTCTCAGAAGGACACAAAAAGGGCAACCAGGGTTCTAAATCCACGATTTTTCGATGGATCAGGACTGCCATCTGTGAGGCATACAAAGCACGAGGTTTTGTTCCCCCTCAATTTGTGCGGGCCCACTCTACGCGAGCAGTGGCTGCTTCCTGGGCTATCCGCTATCAGGCTTCGGCGGCCCAACTTTGCAAGGCCGCTACCTGGTCCAGTGTGCACACGTGTAAAAAATTCTACAGAGTGCATACGCATGCCTCCGCGGATGCTGCTCTTGGTTATAAGTGGCCACTGCTTGGTTTTTTTGATTGTTTTGATATGTGTTCACTGCAGTTGCAGTTGTTAGTCAGCTCTTAGTCTGATGTTATTCACTGTTAATAGTTCAATTCCCACCCAGGGACTGCTTTGGGACTTCCCACTGTCTGTGTCCCCCAATGAAAAGGCGAGAAAGGAAATTACATTTTTGTGTACTCACCGTAAAATGTCTTCCTTGGAGCCTTTCATTGGGGGACACAGCTCCCACCCTTGTGGTTTTGGTTGTCCTTCTCCTACTGCTTTTACACCAAACTGAGCTAGTTTCCTGTCTAGCTAGGGTATATACTGTGGGAGGAGGAGCTAACACTTTTTCAAATCTAGTGTCACGCCTCCCCTGGAGACATCATAATACCCACTGTCTGTGTCCCCCAATGAAAGGCTCCAAGGAAGACATTTTACGGTGAGTACACAAAAATGTCATTTTTGAATGCACCAAAGGATATTGTGACTCTACATTGTTCGCTGACTGAACTATGAGTCCACCTTAATCAATGGAGTTTCATTAGTTGCTAAAATCGTAGTAGCCATGTATTAAAAGCGCCATGGAGTTGAGAAATAGGGAGGTAATACCATTTTACAGAGCATTGGTGCAACCTCAACTGGAATATGCAGTTCAGTTCTGGGCATGAGTTCACAGAAGGGATGCTCTGGAGTCTGGAAGATATACAAGGAAGGTTCAAAATTTATAATCCGCTTAGTTATGAGGAAACATTAAAAGAATAACATTAATTTAGACAGACCTCTAAGGGGTCAAAGTGTACAAGTACATAAATAGCCCATATAAAAATATATGCTCAAAAGCTGTTTCACGTAAAAGTCACTGAAAAGCCCCCTGTTGTTTTTAGAGGTTTATTCTCTAGACATCAATGCTTCTTTGCCATGAAAATTGCTAAGGCTCATATAGATGTGCATATTATACGACTGTGTACTGTTTGTATGCAAGACAGATGACATGTAGATGCCACACAGACTAGTGCAATAAATTAGCTCACGAGTGTTTTTATACGTATGAACTATTTTTCAGATTAGACTCTCCCAATGAATTCAATAGTTGAGCTAAAAAACAGATGGCATGTGGACAGCATATGTTTTTCCCTGATCCCTTGCAACTTAACATTGGAGACTGTATTAACCCCTTCACCCCAGAGTGATTTTTCGTTTTTTGCTTTTTTATTTTTCCGTCAATCTTGCCGTATGAGGGCTTATTGTTTTGCAGGACGAGTTGTGCTTTTGAATGAAACCATTAGTTTTACAATAAAGTGTACTGGAAAGCTGTAAAATTGCAAAAAAAAGTGCAATTGTTTTGGGAATATTTTATACATAGTGTTCACTATATGTTGAAACTAACATGTCGGTGTGATGCCTCAGGTCAGTGCGAGTTCGTTGATACCAAGCATGTATACTTGTACTTTTATCTAAGGGGTTAAAAAATTCTGAAGTTTGTCCAAAAAAAGAATTGCAGTTTTTAGGCCATTTTCGGAGGCCCGTAAGGATGGCTTATTTTTTGCGTCTTGAACTGGCATTTTTAATTATACCATTTTTGTGCAGATACTAAGTTTTGATTGCCTGTTATTGCAATTTAAATATATTTGTGGCGAGTAAAAAACGAAATTTTGGCATTCGGATTTTTTTTTTTTTCTCGTCATATCGTGTACCGACCAGATTACGGTAATTGATTTTATATTTTGATAGCTCGGGCATTTCTAAACTCTGTGATACCAAATATGTGTATATTTTTCATTATTTTAACTTATTTTCAATGGGGCAAATGGGGGTGACTTGAACTTTTTTTAGTTGTTGTTTTTTTTTTCTCATATATACTTTTTTTCTTTTTTTAAATTTATTTTACTAGACCCCATAGGTGACTCTATGGATGAGCAGTCTCATTGCTGGTGCATTTGTTTATCAGAGCTGCACAACTGTGATCAGCAGAAATGCAGCGTTCCTGTAAGAGCCGGCGCTTACAGGAAGTATGTCAGGGGTCATCACACCGCTACCATGGCAACCATTGGCTCCCTGTGATCACATCATGGGGCCTCCAATGGCTGCGGGGAACAGCGCAATCCCTGCCGCTGCCATTTAAATCGTGCTGTCAGTATTTGACAGAGATCTAAGGCTGCTTTCACACTTGCGTTGTTTTGCATCCGTCACAATCAGTTGTGTGACTGATGCAATGGATGCGTTGCAGATAGTGGCACAACTGATGTGACTATGCTGCAAAAAAACGATCCGTTGTTGTTTTTTGTTTTACTGTTTTACCAGCTGATCGTTCACAAAAGGCGGCTGCCGGCCGATCAGCTGATCGTTCCAGCCGCTGGAACTGAATTTACAGTGATTGTTGGGTTGTTTTTTTTTTTTTTTTTTTTTGTTTTTTTTTTTTTTTTTTTTTTTTTTTTTTACTGTACGCATGCTCACAGTAAAAACACCAATCCGCCGCACACAAAAAAAGTTACATTCAGGGTTGCTCCCGCCTGACTGTCAGTCAGTAAACGACTGATCCATCACGAGGCGGATGCAACGCAGGGCCATAAGTCACAATCTGTTACTAATAGAAAGTCTATGGGGAAAAAACGGATTCCTGCAAAATATTTTGTAGGATACCATAATTCCTCAAGGCGAGGGATTGTGACTGATGCAAAACAACGAAAGTGTGAAAGCAGCCTAAGTGGCAAGCATGCATAGGTGGATCGCGGATTCACCCACACCTGTTATGCGAGCGTCACACGAGACGATATATCGTGCGATATGTCAGCGGGGTCATGTCGTAAGTGACGGACATCCGGTATCGTTTTATATATCGTAGCATGTGTCAGCTACATGCGACGAAGAATGAGCAAAAATACCTTATCGTTGCTCGTTGACACGTCGCTCATTTTCAAAATGTCGTTTCTTCTGTGCGCCGGTTGTTCATTGTTCCTGAGGCAGCACACATCGCTCCGTGTGACACCCCCAAAACAATGAACACAGGTTACCTGTCTCCCGCCAGCTATGCGGAAGGAGGTGGACGGGATGTTTATGTCCCGCTCATCTCCGCCCCTCTGCTTCTATTGGCCGGCCGCTGTGTGATGTCGCTGTGACGCCGAATGTCCCTCCCCCTTCAGGAAGTGGATGTCTGCCGCCCACAGCGACGTTGCTCAGCAGGTAAGGGGTACTTCTCACATGGCGATATCGCTGCTGAGTCATGGTTTTTGTGACGCACCAGTGACCTCATTAGCGATCTCGCTGTGTGTGACACTGAGCAGTGATCTGGCCCCTGCTGTGAAATCGCTGCTCGTTACACACTGCTCTGGTTCATTTTTTGGTTGTTGCTCTCCCGCTGTGAAGCACACATCGCTGTGTTTGACAGCGAGAGAGCAACGATCTGAATGTGCGGGTAGCAGGAAGCCGGGTTCTGGCAGCCTGCGGTAAGCTGTAACCAAGGTAAATATCGGGTAACCAAGCGAAGTACTTTGCTTGGTTACCCGATATTTACCTTGGTTACTAGCGTCCGCCGCTCTCAGGCTGCCAGTGCCGGCTCCCTGCACACGTAGCCGGAGTACACATCGGGTAAATCCTGTTAAAGTTGAGGGTCGCATGGATTCAACTCAGTATCAGCAGATTCTTGACAATAATGTGCAAGAATCAGTGACGAAGTTGAAGTTACGCAGGGGATGGATAGTTAAGCAAGACAATGATCCAAAAAACAGCTCCAAATCTACTCAGGAATTCATGCAGAGGAACAATTACAATGTTGTGGAATGGCCATCCCAGTCCCCAGACCTGAATATCATTGAAAATCTGTGGGATGATTTGAAGCGTGCTGTCCATGCTCGGCGACCATCAAACTTAACTGAACTGGAATTGTTTTGTAAACAGGAATGGTCAAATATACCTTCATCCTGGATCTAGGAACTCCTTAAAAGCTACAGGAAGCGACTAGAGTAGACCTGGGCAAGGGGCGGCCCGCGGGCCACATCCGGCCCACCTGGCTCAGGGCGTCCTTGCTGGCCGGTCAGTGATGAGGGCAATCTGACCTGTTGTCCGGAGCTCCAGGCTCCGGGAGGCCCGTGGTCAGATTGCCCTCATCACACGCTGCGTGCCGGGCAGGAAACACGCGCGCCCTGATGTCGTCAGTACGGCGCGCGTGTGTCATTTCAAAAGTTCCCGCTCGGCAGGAAAAGAAGCTGCAGAAGCCAGGGCCCGTACGGAGAGAAGCAGCGGCGGGGCCCCTACAAGAACAGCAGCGGCGGGGCCCCTACAAGAACAGCAGCGGCGGGGGGCCGTACAAGAAAAGAAGCATCTCGGTGGGGGCCCGTACGGAGGTACCTGAGGGGACAATGGGGGGGTAACTGGTGAGTAATATTTGGGTGTAGTGATGTAGTATATGGGAATGTAGTTTTACAGGTGTAGTATATAGGGGTCTAGTGATGTATATGGGGATGTAGTGATGTATATTACAGGTGCAGTATATAGGAGTGTAGTGATGTATATTACTGGTGTAGTATATAGGAGTGTAGTGATGTATATTACAGGTGTAGTATATACAGTCATATGAAAAAGTTTGGGCAGTCCTATTAATGTTAACCTTTTTTCTTTTATAACCATTTGGGTTTTTCCAACAGCTATTTCAGTTTCATATATTTAATAACTGATGGACTGAGTAATATTTCTGGATTGAAATGATGTTTATTGTACTAACAGAAAATGTGCAATCCGCATTTAAACAAAATTTGACCAGTGCAAAAGTATGGGCACCCTTATCAATTTCTTGATTTGAAAACTCCTAACTACTTTTTACTGACTTACTAAAGCACTAAATTGGTTTTGTAACCTCTTTGAACTTCATAGGCAGGTGTATCCAATCATGAGAAAAGGTATTTAAGGTGGCCACTTGCAAGTTGTTCTCCTATTTGAATCTCCTATGAAGAGTGGCATCATGGGCTCCTCAAAACAACTCTCAAATGATCTGAAAATAAAGATTATTCAACATAGTTGTTCAGGGGAAGGATACAAAAAGTTGTCTGAGGTTTAAACTGTCAGTTTCCACTGTGAGGAACATAGTAAGGAAATGGAAGAACACAGGTACAGTATTTGTTAAGCCCAGAAGTGGCAGCCAAGAAAAATATCAGAAAGGCAGAGAAGAAGAATGGTAAGAACAGTCAAGGACAATCCACAGACCACCTCCAAATACCTGCAGCTTCATCTTGCTGCAGATGGTGTCAATGTGCATCGGTAAACAATACAGCGCACGTTGCACAAGGAGAAGCTGTATGGGAGAGTGATGCGAAAGAAGCAGTTTCTGCAAGCACGCCACAAACAGAGTCGCCTGAGGTATGCAAAAGCACATTTGGATAAGCCAGTTACATTTTGGAAGAAGGTCCTGTGGACTGATGAAACAAAGATTGAGTTGTTTGGTCAAACAAAAAGGCGTTATGCATGGAGGCAAAAAACACGACATTCCAAGAAAAGCACTTCGCTACCCACAGTAACATTTGGTGGAGGTTCCATCATGCTTTGGGGCTGTGTGGCCAATGCCGCCACCAAGAATCTTGTTAAAGTTGAGGGTCGCATGGATTTAACTCAGTATCGGCAGATTCTTGACAATAATGGGCAAGAATATGGGACGAAGTTGAAGTTATGCAGGGGATGGATATTTCAGCAAGACAATGATCCAAAACACCGCTCCAAATCTACTCAGGCATTCATGCAGAGGAACAATTACAATGTTCTGGAATGGCCATCCCAGTCCCCAGACCTGAATATCATTGATAATCTGTGGGATGATTTGAAGCGGGCTGTCCATGCTCGGCGACCATCAAACTTAACTGAACTGGAATTGTTTTGTAAACAGGAATGGTCAAATATACCTTCATCCAGGATCCAGGAACTAATTAAATGCTACAGAAAGCGACTAGAGGCTGTGATTTTTGCAAAATAAGGATCTACAAAATATTAATGTCACTTTTATGCTGAGGTGCCCATACTTTTGCACCGGTCAAATTTTGTTTAAATGCGGATTGCACATTTTCTGTTAGTACAATAAACCTCCTTTCAATCCAGAAATATTACTCAGTCCATCAGTTATTAGATATATGAAACTGAAATAGCTGTTGCAAAAACCCAAATTGTTATAAAGAAAAAAGGTTAACATTAATAGGGGTGCCCAAACTTTTTCATATGACTGTAGGAGTGTAGTGATGTCTATTACAGGTGCAGTATGTAGGAGTGTAGTGATGTCTATTACAGGTGCAGTATATAGGAGTGTAGTGATGTCTATTACAGGTGCAGTATATAGGAGTGTAGTGATGTCTATTACAGGTGCAGTATATAGGAGTGTAGTGATGTCTATTACAGGTGCAGTATATAGGAGTGTAGTGATGTCTATTACAGGTGCAGTATATAGGAGTGTAGTGATGTCTATTACAGGTGCAGTATATAGGAGTGTAGTGATGTCTATTACAGGTGCAGTATATAGGAGCAGGGTGGATAAAAATCAATGTGTTTTTTTTTAAAAAAATCAAAAAAAATTTTTTGATTTAAATCGGATTTTTTTTATTTAAATCGGATTTTTTTCAATAAACTGCCTTTTGAAGAAAATATTTTACCATCCAAAGGTTCTTCCATCATGAGATAAAGCTGAGTTGTGTAACTCAGTAGAATAAAGGCTGTATATGTGTAACATTCACAATGCCATGCTCTTCCAGAGGTTTCTATAGGATTAGTGGGCAGTTTCTCTCTTATATTATCACAGACGCTCGCTTTACTTACGCAGTTCTCAAAACTGAATTTGACTCTGCAGAGGTCCCAGCCTCTTCTTCATGGCAAAAATATTACAACATGAACAGAGTTGAGAAAAAGACTTTAAGCCTATTGTTCTACAAACCTATGAATACAGAATCAACCCCTTCAGTGCCAAGTCCAAGAAGTTAGACAATATGTTTCTGATTGTTTGGAGTGGAATAGATCTGCACAACACAAGAAGAATGTGAATCTAAGTGTGAGGAGGAGGAAGGGCAAGCAGACAAGAAAATGAAAGTGAAACTTTGAGCACAATACTGCAGCATAGCCACAGACAGACAAGTCTGGATCTGTTTGTGTGTACGATCTGAGGTTTATTACATTCTTTCCTTATAATAGCAGCAGGCCGTAAAAGAGACCCAGTTTGGGAATATTTTAATGAAGCTCCTTCGCCTATCGGTAAGACAGGCATGCGTGCAAAATGCAAACGATGCAACAAAGAGATGGAAGGCCTGGTGGCGCGAATGAGGCAACATCATGAGAAGTGCGGTGATGAAGATGACCAAAGAAACCCTTCTGAACAGGCAGGATCTTCAGGTTGGTAAACATTTTTATGGAATCCTAAGCCGCATATGAAGGTGGCACTGGGATCTCTAGCATGCCCATAAGAAGAACTTTGATTTAAATCACTGATTTAAATCAAGCCTTACTGACTAGTGATTTAAATCGTGATTTAAATCAGTTAGATTTAAATCAAATCCACCCTGTATAGGAGTGTAGTGATGTATATTACAGGTGTAGTATATAGGAGTGTAGTGATGTATATTACAGGTGCAGTATATGAGTGTAGTGATGTATATTACAGATGCCGTATATAGGAGTGTAGTGATGTATATTACAGGTGCAGTATATGAGTGTAGTGATGTATATTACAGGTGCAGTATATCGGAGTGTAGTGATGTATATTACAGGTGCAGTATATAGGAGTGTA
Organism: Anomaloglossus baeobatrachus; assembly: GCF_048569485.1. Lineage (NCBI taxonomy): Eukaryota > Metazoa > Chordata > Amphibia > Anura > Aromobatidae > Anomaloglossus > Anomaloglossus baeobatrachus. Next base: position 359,127,274 of record NC_134356.1, read on the forward strand.
GTGATGTATATTACAGGTGCAGTATATAGGAGTGTAGTGATGTATATTACAGGTGCAGTATATAGGAGTGTAGTGATGTATATTACAGGTGCAGTATATAGGAGTGTAGTGATGTATATTACAGGTGCAGTATATGAGTGTAGTGATGTATATTACAGGTGCAGTATATAGGAGTGTAGTGATGTATATTACAGGTGCAGTATATAGGAGTGTAGTGATGTATATTACAGGTGTAGTATATAGGAGTGTAGTGATGTATATTACAGGTGCAGTATATAGGAGTGTAGTGATGTATATTACAGGTGCAGTATATAGGAGTGTAGTGATGTATATTACAGGTGCAGTATATAGGAGTGCCTCCCGCTCCTGACCCCCACTCATTCATCGATTATTCACTGCACTCAGGCCCTGGAAGCCAAAGCATCACGGTGACAGCGCTGGGCACAGCACCGCTAAGGACATCACCGCAGGGACAGGTGAGTATTCTGCAAGCACAGTGACCTCCAGGAGGTAATCTGCGTTTCCAATGAACTCTGATGATCCCCCTGCGACACCCACGCTACAGCTTCACAGGTTCATCAGAGTTCATTGGGAACTGTGACGAGTCCCCGAGGTGCTCCAGCTTCCAGGTTCTCAACACACACACACCTGTATACTCACCCAGCGATGCGGTCCCCAGCGCTGTCCCTGCTTCCAGCTGCTCACTGCAGTGAATATTCAGTGAGTATAATTACCGGCGATAAGGAGCGGGAGGCAGCAGCGCTGGAGAGAGGTAAATATAGAAAATCTTTTTATTAAAAAGACCCATGTTTTCTCTGGTATTTGTCACACTGATGTCACACAAATCACATCAGTGTGCGATCCGTGTGACACCCGTGCTGCTGGAGAAAAAAATGGACGTGTGCGCGTGCAGGGCCACGAGGGGTCACACAGTCCGTAACTTTGTTTGTTTTTATGAAGGGATAGTATATATACTGTAGTGTATACAGTATTGGGTAAAACTGAGTTAATTATATTATTGCGGCCCTCTAAAACCATCCCAATTTCTCATGCGGCCCCATGGGAAAATTAATTGCCACACCCCTGGACTAGAGGCTGTTATTTTTTGTAAAAGGAGGATCTACAAAATATTAATGTTACTTTTATGTTGAGGTGCCCATACTTTTGCACCGGTCATATTTAGTTTAAATGCGGATTGCATATTTTCTGTTAGTACAATAAACCTCATTTCAATCCAGAAATATTACTGAGTGCATCAGTTGTTAGATAGATGAAACTGAAATAGCTGTTGCAAAAACCCAAATTGTTATAAAGAAAAAAGGTTAACATTAATAGGGGTGCCCAAACTTTTTCATATGACTGTACATATATAGACTTATATATATCTCTATCTCTCTCTATCTCTCATACACATACAGTACAGACCAAAAGTTTGGACACACCTCATTCATAGTTTTCTTTATTTTCATGACTCTAAAAATTGTAGATTCAAATTGAAGACCTCAAAACTATGAATGAAAACATGTGGAATGAAATACTTAAAATGTGAAACAACTGAAAATATGTCTTATATTCTAGGTTCTTCAAAGAAGCCACCTTTTGCTTTGATTACTGCTTTGCACACTCTTGGCATTCTCTTGATGAGCTTCAAGAGCTAGTCACCGGAAATGGTCTTCCAAGAGTCTTGAAGGAGTTTCCAGAGATGCTTAGCACTTGTTCGCCTTTTGCCTTCTCTCTGCGGTCCAGCTCACCCCAAACCATCTTGATTGGGTTCAGGTCTGGTGACTGTGGAGGCCAGGTCAGCTGGCGTAGCACCCCATCACTCTACTTTTTAGTCAAATAGCCCTTACACAGCCTGGAGGTGTGTTTGGGGTCATTGTCCTGTTGAAAAATAAATGATTTTCTAACTTAAGGCTATGTGCGCACTTACCGGATTTTGCCGCGGATTTTTCGCGGATTTGCTGCATGTTTCGCTGCAGAAAATGTTCATAACATCTCTGCAGTGAATCACCAGCAAATCCTATGGAAAAAAAAAATCCTGTGCGCACTGGGCGGAATTTGACAGCTGCATGTTTTGCTGCGGGAATCCCGCAGCAAAACCAAGTGCATGTCACTTCTTTTCCGCACATCGCTGCGGGATTTCCCTCCATTGACTCAATGTTAATCATGAAATCCCGCAGGGAATAACGCAGGCAGGAAATTCTGTGCGGTTCACTGCGTTTTCCTGCGTTATTCCCTGCGGTATTTCGCGGTTTACCTCCGGTAATGTGCATCGTTTGTCTGCGGTTTTGCAGGGAAGTGATGTCATTACAGGAAGAGGAAGCCGTGCAGAGAGTAAACACACACATCACACACACACACACACACACAGACATCACAGACATAGAACACAGACACATAGAACACACATAGAAAGAAAACGGAAATATAGAAAAAAAAGAACGTGGGCTCCGCTGCATATTTACCGTCCAGCCGAGGTAAGCACACAGCGGCGGCCCGGTATTCTCAGGCTGGGGAGGGAGAGGGGCAGGGTTAATGTCCCCCGCCTCACTCCCCCTCCGGCAGCCGAGAATATCAGCCGCAGCTGCCCCGGCACTGTCGCATGCATTATGCGGCACTACCGGCGTGTCCTCGGCTCTTCTTGCCACCGTGTAGCAGTTGTGGCAAGGTAATACAAGGGGTTAATGATGGTGGGGGACCACCGCCATTAACTCCAGGCTTGATCATGGCAGCGTCTATGTGACAGCTGACAGGATCAACCCGTAAGTAAAGTGAATAAAACACACACACCTTAAAAACCTTTATTTTAAATAAAACCAACAAGCCTCGTTCACCATTTTATTAACCCCCCCCCCCCCAAACAAAGCTCCGGCGTAATCCACACAGCTCCGGCTCCAGCGTCCTGCACTGCTGACATCCAGCCGCGACTGTCACAGACACAGGCTGAATGCAGCAGACAGCAGAGGTAATTACCGGTCATTTCCCACGGCCGGTAATGTGAACTCACTGCCGACCGTGGGAAATGCAGTGATCTGTCCTCTATCTATCCCTCTATCTATCCTTCTATCTATCTATCCCTCTATCTATTCTTCTGTCTATCTACTATCTCAGAATTAAATGATTTTTTTTTTTTCTTGTTTTTTTTTTTTTTTTTTCTTCAATGTGCTTTATTGCATTGAATGCAATAAAGCACATCCCAACCCGCACGCGGCAATACCGCGGCAAATCACATGCGGTTTTCGGGTGCGGTTTCCCGCGGTTTTTTACCGCGGGTGCGGTAATCTTTGAGAGCATGCGGAATTTTCACAAGAAAATTCCATTTCCCAGTGCGCACAGAGCCTTACACAAACCGGATGGAATAGAATGCTGCTGCAAGATGCTGTGGTAGCCATGCTGGTTCTGTATGCCTTCAATTTTGAATAAATCCCCAACAGTGTCACCAGCAAAGCACCCCCACACCATCATACCTCCTCCGCCATGCTTCACGGTGGGAACCAGGCATGTAGAGTCCATCCGTTCACCTTTTCTGCGTCGCACAAAGACATGGTGGTTGGATCCAAAGATCTCAAATTTGGACTCATCAGACCAAAGCACAAATTTCCACTGGTCTAATGTCCATATATATATATATATGTGTGTGTGTGTGTGTGTGTGTGTGTATGATTATATATGATATATAAAAAAAATCTGTTTTTAGTTAGATATTTTTACATTTATGTGTGTGTATTTAGAAACATATGTTTTATTATAAATAATATTTATATATAATAAAACATGTTTCTAAATACACACACATAATATAAATGTAAATATATATATTGTAAATATATATATTATATATATATATCTCTATATATATAATTGCCTTATTCTGTCTGTCTGTCATGCTCCAAAATTGTGTCCTTACGGTGACACAAAGCTGATTGGCCGCTGGGCTCGCCATGGCCCCGCCCCCCCCCACACCGATTGGCCGCTCGCCCAGGCTGCGCCCCCACACGGATTGGCCAGCCGCTCGCCCAGGCTCCGCCCCCCCCACAGATTGTCCTCTCGCCCCGGCACCCTGCAGGCATTGGCAATTCGGCCACGCCCCCCTCACGCAATGCACGCTAGCTCTGGCCCCGCCCCCTCCCTCCCCCCGCGCATTCCCCGAACTGACACGGCTGTCACGGAGGTGAGTACTGTACTCCCCCCCCCCCCCCCCCCCCACCCGCATTCCCCGAACTGACACGGCTGTCACGGAGGTGAGTACTGTACTCCCCCAACCCCCCCCCCCAACCCCCCACCCGCCCCCCGGCCCCCGCTCGCACGGGAGTGGTGTGGATACGTTGGTAACCATGCTCGCATGGTTACAAGCGCATCAAGGTCCTGCTGCGGCGGAAGATCCACACGCACACACATAACAGGACACACACAAACATACACACACATCAGATCACACTCACTCTCACACACCTCACACACACCTCACATCGCATCCACACACTCACAGCATCCGGCGATATCGCTTGCTTCTCGGCCTCGATACTGTGCTGTTGTGACCTTCCAGGACCTGACGGAGGATCACATGGCCAGAGGCATGTGGTATCTCCGGATGTTGTGAGTGTGAGCGCGTATGTGCGATATCGTCAGTGTCTGTGTGTGTGACTGGATGCGATCGGGTGTGTGTGACTGGATGCGATCGGGTGTGTGTGACTGGATGCGATCGGGTGTGTGAGTGTCGGCAGAGGAGCACGGCGTGCTGGAGGAGGCTGGGAGCAGAGAGGCTGATCATGGGGAAGGCTGGGAGGGGGAGGCTGATGCTGAAGGAGGCTGGGAGGGGGAGGCTGGGAGGAAGGAGGCTGGGAGGAGAGAGGCTGATCCTGGGGAAGGCTGGGAAGGGGAGGCTGATGCTGAGGGAGGCTGGAAGGAGAGAGGCTGATGCTGGTGGAGGCTGGAAGGAGAGAGGCTGAGGCTGGGAGGAGAGAGGCTGATGCTGGGGAAGGCTGATGCTGAGGGAGGCTGGGAGGGGAAAGCTGATGCTGGGGAAGGCTGGGAGGACGGAGGCTGGGAGGAGAGAGGCTGATCCTGGGGAAGGCTGGGAGAGGGAGGCTGATGCTGGGGGAGGCTGGAAGGAGAGAGGCTGATGCTGGGGGAGGCTGGAAGAAGAGAGGCTGATGCTGGGGGAGGCTGATGCTGGGGGAGGCTGGGAGGAGAGAGGCTGATGCTGGGGAAGGGTGGAAGGAGAGAGGCTGATGCTGGGGACAGAGAGGAGAGGCTGATGCTGGGAGGAGAGAGGCTGATGCTGGGATGAGAGAGGCTGATGCTGGGAGGAGTGAGGCTGGGAGGGGGAGGCTGATGCTGGGGGAGGCTGGGACGAGGGAGGCTGATGCTGGTGGAGGCTGATGCTTGGGGAGGCTGATGCTGGGGGAGGCTGGAAGGAGAGAGGCTAATGCTGGTGGAGGCTGATGCTTGGGGAGGCTGATGCTGGGGGAGACTGGGAGGGGAAGGCTGATGCTGAGGGAGGCTGGGAGGAAGGAGGCTGGGAGGAGAGAGGCTGATCCTGGGGAAGGCTGGGAACGGGAGGCTGATGCTGAGGGAGGCTGGAAGGAGAGAGGCTGATGCTGAGGGAGGCTGGAAGGAGAGAGGCTGATGCTGGGGGAGGCTGGAAGGAGAGAGGCTGATGCTGGTGGAGGCTGATGCTTGGGGAGGCTGATGCTGGGGGAGACTGGGAGCGGAAGGCTGATGCTGAGGGAGGCTGGGAGGGGGAGGCTGGGAGGAAGGAGGCTGGGAGGAGAGAGGCTGATCCTGGGGAAGGCTGGGAAGGGGATGCTGATGCTGAGGGAGGCTGGAAGGAGGGAGGCTGGAAGGAGAGAGGCTGAGGCTGGGAGGAGAGAGGCTGATGCTGAGGGAGGCTGGGAGGGGAAAGCTGATGCTGGGGAAGGCTGGGAGGATGGAGGCTGGGAGGAGAGAGGCTGAAGCTGGGGTAGGCTGGGAGGACGGAGGCTGGGAGGAGAGAGGCTGATCCTGGGGAAGGCTGGGAGAGGGAGGCTGATGCTGGAGGAGGCTGGAAGGAGAGAGGCTGATGCTGGCGGAGGCTGATGCTGGGGGAGGCTGGAAGGAGAGAGGCTGATGCTGGTGGAGGCTGATGCTTGGGGAGGCTGGGAGAGGGAGGCTGATGCTGAGGGAGGCTGGGAGGAGGGAGGCTGGGAGAGGTAGGCTGAGAAGAGAGGCTGATGCACACACACACACACACACACACACACGCGCGCACTGCACAACACACCACACACCACACACACACACACTGGGAACCACAAACAACTGCCCTACACAGACACCCACACACGCAGACAACGCTGCACACACACAACACCCAACACACAAACACCGCGGCACACACAAATATACGCACATACCGCACAACACACACATTGCACAAAACATACCTCCCCCACAAAACACACCACACACACACAAACCGCGCAACACACACACAACGCTACAGACACACAGCGCTCCACAAACAACGCAACACACGCAACACACATACAACACCGCTCTCACCCCCCGTCACACCCAGACAACACCCAGAACATGTACAGCCCCTACACAAACACTTGGTAACTACACACAACAATATATATATATATATATATATATATATATATATATATATATATATATAACAAAAATCATACATGAACTACACAATACGTAAATTCTAGACTACCCGATGCGTAGAATCGGGCCACCTTCTAATATATATATATATATATATATATATATATATATATATATATATATATATATATATATATATATATATATATATATATATATATATATATATATATATATATATATATATATATATATATATATATATATATATATATAAATATATATATAATATACACACAGATTTTTTTTATATAGTGTATAAAATATATATGTATATGTGTGTCTAAATACACACTCATGTGTGTGTATATATGTTAAAATTTATATTTTTAGCTATGATTGTATATATTTAAATACAATATATAAATATTTGTGTGTGTATATATTGTATGTATATGTATGAACAGATAAAACACGTCAGCTTATAGGGATCCTAAACTATATACTCCTATATATATAGTTTTGGAACCACATAAATAGCTGTCTTTTTCCAAAAAAAATAAAATATGGCGTCACAAACGAAGAAATGGATAGTGTACAACTATTTAAATCAACACAGCGTGAGTTCCTTTCATACTCACAAACAGAATTGCACAAAATCTGTCAATGTATCAATATACAGAAACACATACTATGTTGCTTCACACACAATGTACCTGATACACACCCCCCCCCTCCCCACACAAACAAACACACACACACACACACAGACGCACACTCTTCAGCTTGTAGATGGTGTAATACAATGCATTGTATACAATATGAAAACATACACAGATGATAAAACTAAGAATTTATTATTTACAAGACTAAAGACTGGTAAAACTGTGGTGCTGGGTAGGGGTGGAACTGCCTTCGCTGTCCGGTGAACTTGGAATCAAGGAATCGCCGCATAAATTAGCCGGGCTGACCTTTCTAGTTGTGGGGGTGTGAAAGACCTGGTCATGGGTGGAGGGAGTGGATGGAACAGGTGAAGGTGTAAAAATCAGGGTTCGGAGATATGAAAAAAAACTATGGGAAGAATCAGGACGATGGGTGGGTGGTGGTAGTGGTGTGGAAATGGGGGCAGGGCAAGATGGTAGGAGAGTCATGATTAGTGGCAGGGGAAGGATGACATTCAGGATAATGGGTAGGCAGAGATGATTGTTGTGAAGGTGCAGGGTACTGTTGGGACAGTAGCCTGGTAAGCTTGGATGGGGGGATGATAACGTCGGGAGTGTTGTGTTTGAGGTGGGACATGGGCCTGGTAAGGTTGGGTGGGGGGCTGATAGGTTTGGGAGGGTTGTGTTTGAGGTGGGACAGTTGCTTGGTAAGGTTAGGTGGGATGATTGCGATTTATTTCATGTGCTAGAGTTTCCTGACAGGCTTGCATTATATTTAACTGTCACTGGGTAGATTTTCCATATGCCGTAGTACAGTCAAGAAAAAAAAAAAATGGTTGACTGATTTTGTAGCATCGGCCTCAAGTTTGTCCAAGCGGTCATTGACATCTCTGAAGCTTCTTTGAACTTGAACAAAACCTGATGTCACTTTTTCATGTAGGTACTTCAGAGATTTTTGGAACACTGAGCTCATGTGCACAAACTCAGGCATAAGGCTCCTATCCATAGGCCTCTGGCGCTGACGAACAGACAGGAAACCGGGTCTACCTGTTTGAGCAGCGTCAGAGGCTTGGGATAGAGGAAAGCCTACACTAAGTCCTTCCAATGGAATATCTGCAGCCTGGCCGGAATCTGTAGCACTGGTGTTTGGTTGGGAGGATGAGAGTTACCAGAGAGGTCAGCGGTGTGGTTGGCTTCAGGTGGGCGGGTGGCGGTTTCTTGGACCGCTACATGAAGGACTTCTGAGGGTCTTGATACACTCCCAGTAGTGCTGTGGGGGTGTTAAAAAAAAAAAAAAAAAAATGTATTAGTACATGAATTTTAATGCATAGACCTATTGTAGAAAACACAGAAGTTACATTCTGATTACTTGCATGTCGCCAGCATTGGTCTCAGGAAAGATAAAGCATTATAATACTTTTAACGCTGGCGTCGACCTGCAGAACCACTGGGAACCCTTATCTCATTATTGAAGTCCTTTTTGTAGCGATCACGAATAGACCGCCACCTTTTCATCACCTTTTCACCTGCAAAATAAAATGTAGAAAAATTTCAAAACTTCAAAACAACCTAAAAATACAATCCCTGTAAAGAAAAATAACAAAGTATTGACATTCATGCACTTAAAAGCGGAATACTTACGGAGCTGATACTGCGTCTTTGAATCCAGATCCTCCCAACAATCAATGTGAGATTGGGAGACCTCATCCCACAGTTGCCGTGTGAGAACATTATCCCAGTGGTGGCGGTGGGCGGTGTTCCACAAAGCTGGTCGTGCCTCGACATCGCATATCAGCAGGAGGGGGGGGGGGGGGGGGCTCCGGCACCACGTTTCTGTGACATAATGTAGCTGTGAATGTATAAAGATAGTACATTACAACTCTGTGTAGTGAAAGAATGGAGAAATAAGTACAATTTAAATATACTCACTGTTGTGAAGACTTGGTGCCAAACTTGGGGCGATTACTGGCTCCTAGGCTGGGAGGTCAGCAGCTGTGAAGGTATAAAGAAAGTACATTAGAACAAATAAAAATAAAGCAGGCCATTATAAAAGCACAGTGTGACAAAACTTACATTTTGTTAAAGAGTGTTCAGGCAATTCTGAGACAATGTGGATGAACCAGATCCTGCAAATCAGATGCAGTGACTTGCGGTACGAAACGGATCCAGCGCTCATTGAAAAGCATTGCAGAGCGCGCCGCAATGTACCGGATCCGGTATTTTATCTTGATACAAAAACGCAACATGTTGTGTTTTTTGTATCAGAATAAAATACCGCAAATTACCGGATCCGGACAGTAACGCATGCAACCGCATCTTACCGCAAGTCCATTGAAAATGCATTGCACACACAACGGATCCGGTAAGATGTTTTCTTTTCTTTTTTTTTTTTTTTTTTTTTTTTTTTTTTTTGCTGCAAAAAAACGCTGATGTGAAATCAGCCTTACTTTCACACATGGCAGTCTGCAGGGTGTAAGAGAAAGTGACTCATGGGTACAGGAGTTACTTAACTTCATGCGACCATGGCAACCATCAGCCCACATGATCATGTCATGTGACTTGAATGCTTACCGCGGCTGGGATGTACACTGTGCTGTGACATTTTGATCGTGCGGTGTAAGGGGTTAGGAGACGCTAATGGAACGCGGATCCACTCGTGCATGATAGCTGCACGTCAGCTGTTCAAATCAGCGGCAGCCGGCAGTTAGTATACCGACATATGGCAGGATGTACCCAGTACGTCTAATGTTGGTAAGAGGATAAGTTTGCACAAATGTATTAAGTAATTTGAACACATTGAATAAATTCGTACAAAAGAAGTTACAATAGCTTGATCTACATCAAAGTTTTTCTGGTAAATTGTTTATGAAAATGTCATGAAATAACAAAATTACAAGAAGTTCCATACTCCTGTCTAAAAATCTTCCTTGAGCAAGGCCCACAGTACTGTCAGAAGTGCTTCAGGCATCTGCATTTGTGTTGAGTGGTCATATTATTCCGTTGCAAAAACGAGCAGTAGTCCCCTGTTAGCCCACACTGCAACAAATATGAGGTGTCCAGCTTTATCTTTATGTCCAATTTGACAGTCATAGTAATACGTTTAAGCAAGACACATTTGCTTTGTGAGATTCTTGCGCTGATCGTGAGCAGTGTATTTGCCACATATGTAGCAGAAATTGTTCGGATCATTAACACATTTGCATCTATCCTTCTTTACCCCCCTTAGCAAAGAGGCAAAATTTTAAGTCAGACAAATGTCACTTTATGATTTTATGATGATAATAACTCTGGAATCCTTCATCACATTCCAGTGATTTTGAGACCATTTTTTGTGAGACGTACTTGATGTTAATGGTAAATTTAAGAAGATATGTTTTGTATTTAATTAATTATAAAAATATCAGAAATTAGACAAAGCACGTCCTACGTGCTCTCCTCCTCCCCTCCCCTGTGTTGTCCCACCTGTCTGCATGAAGCAAAATTAAAATCCAGTTACACTGCAGAGTGCTGCCGATCTTTTTCTTTGGATCGACTGTCTGTTTCTTGTCAAAAGCACCTCGGGTATGATCAGTTTTCCTCTAGCCGGTTTGATCAGGTGAAGACTCAGAAGGCGCACAGGATCCTGCTGCAGGACAGAAAAAATACATGTGATTCCCTCATATGGGACGGATTTGATTTGGAAGACGCTGATGATACCTATCATATGCTAAGCAGTGCTCAGCATATTTTTCCTTCTACTTGCGTTACTATAAGCAGTGATGTCACCGCTGCCACCATTGCCATAGTAATCTAATGAGCGGGTTACTATAGCAATGTGATCTCTGATCACCTGATTTCCAGCACCGCTATTTACCGGCTGCGGCATTACAGTGTGTGGCATCCAATCCCTGCATGTGGGCTGACTCTCTAAAGAGCATCAACATGCAGGGAGGGGGAGCTGACTATGTGCTCGAGCATCTCACCGGTACTCGGCGCTCGCTGAGTATACTGAGATGCTCGGGCGAGCACCGAGTATCTGCGAGCATGCGCGCCGATCCCTATCCACTGACGGTACAGGACCTTGCATGACGTCATAGCCATATGAGCAGTCTGTAGCCAATGAGATAATACAACATTCACACATGCCTGGTCACATGGCTATGATGTCATGGAAGGTCCTTGAGTTATTCTGGTTACCTGGCGGCACAGCGATGATCGACTCGGAAGCAGAAGCGTTGGGAGACAGAGTCTGCAGGATGCGTCGTGGGACCTGTCAGTATAATGACAATGTTTATTATTAACTGTATTCTTTATTTTACAGCCTGTAAAGTCCAAGATCGGTGATCGGTCTTAAGATCATGTTATCTCGATCCCGATCTCGATCTTTGCAAAATGATCAGGCGAGTCTCCTTGATCCCGGCCATCTGGGGGGATTGCCCATCACTAGGTATAATCCAAAACTTGAAACTTAAGTTATGCACCCCGTGTGGAAGAGTGGAAACCTTTTTACAACATATATTAGATGTGCTGTGATATACGATCGCACATGTATTGTGTTGTTTCCCCTATGTATAGAAGCTCACATGGACATTTTGCTGCATATACAACATAGGATGACTCCTTTATAAGAATCCAATTTGGTGCTAGAAACCATTGTACAGGGAGCTTAGCAGCAGAACCCATATCTGCCCTGACTAGTTTATTTTTTACGTTTTTGGGCTTCCTAAAACATAGAAGATAAGGTCTTCGAAACTTCACAATCAATGGATAGCTTTTCAACAGCATGTGCCAAAATCCAAGTTGAATAAGTTGGAGGAACCACCTACATGAATTTATTGAGGGGTGTACTTTGTAAAATGTGGATACTTATGGGTATCTGCTTTTTTGCATTCTGCCAATGTATCATTGAACCCCCAAATTATTCCAAATAAATCTGAACTCCACTATGGCACTCCTCTCTCCTGAGTTTTGCATTCAAAAGGCGCTTTCAACCATATATGGGGTATTGACGTATTCCGGACAAATTGTGTAACAAATTGTATGGTCCGTATTCTCCTATTACCGTTTTGAAAATTAAAACTTTGGGACCAACACAATATTTTATTGGAAAAAATAGTACATTTTTATTTCCACAGCTCAATGTTATACAATTCTGTGTATCACCTGAAGGCCCCGTTACACGCAACGATATCACTAACGAGATATCGCTGGGGTCACGGAATTCGTGACGCACATCCGGCGTTGTTAGCGATGACGTTGCGTGTGACACCTACGAGCGACCGCTAACTATCTGAAATAAGGGATAAATCGTTGATTTGTTGACACGTCGTTAATTTTCAAAAAATCGTTGATCTTATAGGACGCAGGTTGTTTGTCGTTCCTGAGGCAGCACACATCGCTACGTGTGACATCCTGTGAACGACTAACAACAGCGTTTCTGCGTCCTCGTCGAGGTGGGAGTGACAATAATGCTCTCCACCCCTCTGCTTCTATTGGTGGCCCGCTGTGTGACGTTGCTGTGACGCCGCACGAACATCCCCCCCCCTTAAAAAAAAGAGTTTGGTCGGCGGCCTCAGCGATGTCGTTAGGAAGGTATGTGCGTGTGACGCGTACTACTGATATTGTTCGCCACGGGCAATAATTTGCCCGTGACGCACACACGACGGGGCGTGTAAAGCGATGTCGCAGTGTGTAAAGCGGCCTTTAGAGTTAAAAATGCTGACTTCACCCCTAGGTGAATTCCTTGACAGGTTTCATCTCCAGAATGGCTTCACTTGTGGGTGGTTTCTGCTGTTTTAGCACATCAGGGGATCATCAAATGTGACATGGCATCCGCAATGTTTCCAAAAGGGGGTCATTTGTGGGGGGTTTCCACTATTTAGGCACTTTTGGGGTTCTGCAAATGCTACTTGGCATCTGCTATCTATTCCAGACAGTCTTGCGCTCCAAAATTCAAATAGTGCTCCTTCCCTTTCGAGCCAGGCCGTGCATACAAACAGTAGTATTCCCCCACATATGGGGTGCAGTTTTTAAAACTAAGTCACTTTGGGTATATTCTGTCACATAGGCCAAAGTCACTTCAAATGTGATGTGATTGTTAAAAAAATGTTTTTTGTTTTTTCTTAATTTTGTTAAAAATAAGAAATTGCTGGTAACCTTTTAACTCTTCTAACTTCCTAACAAAAAAAGTTGTTTAAAAAATGAGATTGTTTGTTCTTCTCAGCATGGGACTCCTCCAATCCACAACTTGGTAGACAGAATAGAGTCAGGATGTCTAGAATCCTTTCATGTATCATATGTCCAGGGGAGGTGTCCCCTTCTGCCCACCTTAGGGGGCTGATCCCAGGAGAGGAGAACAATGAGACCCATGTTAGTCAGTTAGTTGGATCTAGGCTGGAGAAGGACTCGGATCTATAGCTGAGGCTAGATCATAGTGCCTGTGTATGGACTGTCACAGATTGGAGATCAGTGGCCACGTGGGATTGTGTTTTGTTGTTCACCCTGTTGGACTCAAGGAACTCATATGGACCATTGACATATTTTCCCTGGCATCGGAATACCAGACGGTGCCCCTGGATCTGTTTTGTAGTGGACTCCTTGCAGACTTTAAGGATTTATATTCATGTTTGGTGCTTTATCTTTTTGGTTCCAATAAAGCCCTTTGGATTGTTCCTCAGCCTGGCATCCATTACTGCTCTGTCGCATACTTCGTCACACTTGTCACATGTAAAAACGCTATTAACCTGCAGATATAGGGTTAATCTACAGGTTAATGGCATTTGAAACCTGCCCGACACCTACACATAGAAACCCGCTGCCGGGAGAACATTTATTATCCCAGCAGCATTAAGGTTTCAGTCACGATGCCGCCAGCACTCACTAACAGCTCAGCATTAGAACCAGCTGCCAATCAAGGAGAGCGGTGACTGAATCCGCCTCCGTGACTGAAACCCAAACGCTGACACAAGGATTAAAGTTGATCTCATGGCATTGTTGTTCAATTTGCAGGTGCTGGGCAGGTTTCAAATGCTATTAACCTGCACATTAACCCAATATCTGCAGGTTAATGGCATTTTTTACACATGACCGGTTTCCTTTAATCCTTACAAGAGTATATAATGGGGAATAGAGCAAGTTTTACCTGTGCAGTCATTTACTCTTTTGGGCCCTGTTTTTTTGCTTTATTTTTGGCTTTTATAAGTAGCACGCCATGATTTTAGAACATGCTCCTCAATTCACCTTAGTGCTGCAGATCATCACCGGCAGCAGCTGCCGGCAGCTGGTGGAATGTTGACATCGTCACTTCCTGTCTCTGCGCAGTCCATGGAGCACCTTGTGCTGGATCCTGCTGGGGGCCAGTAAGTGAATATTACTGAGTTTGTCTATTTTTCATATATACTATCCCCTGGGAAATGTTTTATTTTGACCGGAAAACCCCTTTAAATGGTCAAATGATTGTAGCTTTATTTATCATTTTTTTTCCTAAACATAACGTAACTGGAATAGAAAGTTTCCGCTGCTGCCTTTCAGTATTCCACTGAAGTATTTAGATTTCTTTTTGTTATCTTCTGCAACTAGCTTCACCATCTCAAAGAACGAGCATATCTGAAATCATTTTATTTTTCATTTCCATGCATACTGTACGTTCAGTCAGCAATCACAAATTGGCACCTGAACAAACCTATATACCATGCTGTGTGCAACAAAAAATCATCTGGAAGGTGGATGAAAATGTTCGAAATGTAATGTACTTGTACTCATTGGGAGCACCATCCACACTGTCAGCTGCCTTTTCAGCTTCATTGATCTCACTGACTTTTAGAGTTCCTCTTCATGATTTGACAGAGGCTGATAAAACATACAGAGCAGCTTGTGAAAAAAGCAGAGCAAAGCAAAAAGACAAGAAGGAGGGAAGTGTAGTATGTGGAAGTAATTGTGATAATACTAAGTTTAGCGAGGTCCAGAAGTATGGAAAGTGATATAGTATTCACAATTTAAACTCTGTACACCAGTACAATGGATTTGATCCAAACCTATCAAGATTTAACCCTTTCATAACATGGCCAATTTCCATTTTTGTGTTTCAATCTTTTCTTCCCTTTCCTTCCAAAAGCCACTTTTTTATTATTCTGTCCACATAGGTATATAAGCTCTTGTTTGTTGGCGAACAACTTTTCAATGACACCATTCATTGTACCACTTACTATAATGGAAAATGGGGAAAAAAATCCAAGTGTGGTGAAATCGGAAAAAAAATGCAATACTGACATTAAATGACCAGGCAATATAATCCCCCTCATCAGTATGATTATGGCGAAGCTAAACTTGTCCAGTTTAATCATTTTAGTAGTAAAAAAAAAAAAAGAAAATCCCTGGCCTCCTCACCACATCGCCATTGTCACATCTAACTGCTATCCACACTCTAACACAAATTTCCGCAACCCTTCTAACCTTATACCCATTTACCCAGCCCCCCAGTCCCACTAACAGGAGCCCTATGGAATGCTCGCTCTGTCTGCAATAAACTTTCCTGCATTCATGATCTTTTCATCATTAATGAACTTTTTTTTTCCTTAGCATCACAGAAACCTGGCTCACCCCCTCTGACACTGCCTCTCCTGCTGCACTTTCTTAGGTCTCCAACTCTCTCACACCCCCCGCTCTAGCAACAAGCATGGTGGAGGAGTTGGTTTGCTCCTGTCCGACTAATGCTCCTTTACACCAATTCCACTACCACCCTCTGTTTCTCTTCCCTCTTTTGAGGTACACTCCGTATGCATCTACGCCCCTTCCAACCTCCAACTGGCTGTCATTTATCGCCCTCCAGGGCCAACCACTGCCTTTTTTGACCACTTCACCACCTGGCTACTATATTTCCTTTCCACATTGCTTCACTCGATGCAGATGCTGCCGCCACTTTATGCAACACCACCATCTCTGCAGCTCTTGAATCAGCTGCCTTCCTCACACACACCAAAACCCACAAAATCAACAGGCAACCCTGGCACACAAGTCACACTAAAGAATTGAGACAGGCTTCCAGAATTGCCGAGTGCAGTTGGAAGAGGTCTCATTCCACCGAGCACTTCATCGCATACAAACAGGCCCTCACCACTTTCAAGTCTGCACTGACTGCTGCAAAACAAACCTACTTCTCATCTCTCATATCTTCTCTATCTCACAACCCTAAACAGCTATTGAACACTTTCAACTCTCTCCTCCGTCCCCCGGCACCACCTCCTTCTCCTCTCATCTCAGCTGAAGACTTTGCCTCTTTCTTCAAGCAGAAGATTGACAACATCAGAGCAAGCTTTGGCCCACAATCACCACAGCCACTCCTCACAACTACTCAGCCTTCTTCCTCCAAATCCAGCTTCTCCACCATGACAAAGATCATCTTTCCACTCTACTCTCAAGATCACATCTGACGACCTGCCTGCTTGATCCACTCCCATCCCACCTCATCCCCAATCTCAGCACAGTCTTCATCCCACCCCTAACCCATCTCTTCAACCTATCACTAACAACTGGTGTATTCCCTTCATGCTTTAAACATGCCTCCATCACTCCCATCCTGAAAAAGCCCTCCCTTGACCCTTCCCCTGTGTCAAACTATTGCCCCATATCACGAACAGCATGTTCATCTTGAACTGTCCTCCCACCTCTCTTCCTGCTCCCTCTTTGACCGATTACAATCTCGCTTCCGACCCCATCATTCCACTGAAACTGCCCTAACCAAAGTCACTAACGACCTACTAACTGCAAAAGCCAAGCAACACTATTGTCCTCCTGCTCCTGGACCTGTCCTCTGCCTTTGACACAGTAGACCATTCCCTTCTATTATAGCTTCTCTTGTCTCCTGGGCATCACAAACTTGGCGCTATCTTGAACTCCTCATACTTAACCAACCAAACTTTCAGCGTCTCCCACTCTCACATCACTTCCTCATCTCGCCCCCTATCTGTCAGTGTCCCCCAAGGTTCAGTTCTTGGACCCCTGCTGTTCTCCATCTACACCTTCGACCTGGAACAGCTCATAGAGTCCCATGGCTTTTAGTATCATCTCTACGCTGATGATATGCAGATCTACCTTTCTGGGCCTGACATCACCTCCCTACTAACCAGAATCCCACAATGTCTGTCTGCTATTTCATCCTTTCTCTCTGCTCGATTCCCAAAACTGAACATGGATAAAACAGAATTCATCATCTTTCCTCTTCCTCACTAAACCCCCCCACCTGACATATCCATCAATGTCAATGGCTGCTCATTTTCCCCAGTCCCACGTGCTCGCTGCCTGGGAGTAATTCTAGACTCTGATCTCTCTTTCAAGCCACACATCCAAGCCCTCTTCACCTTCTGCCACCTCCAACTCAAAAATATTTCTCGGATTCATACATTCCCAAGAAGCTGCAAAAACCCTAGTACATGCCTTTATTATCTCGCGCCTAGATTATTGCAACCTCCTGCTTTGTGGCCTCCCTTCTAACAGTATCGCACCCCTACAATCTATTCTGAACTATGCTGCCCGGCTAATCCACCTGTCCCCCCACTACTCCCCGACCTCTCCTCTTTGCCAGTCCCTTCACTGGCAACGACTCCAGTTCAAAACACTAACCATGATACATAAAGCCATCCACAACCTGTCTCCTCCCTACATCTGTCACCTAGTCTCCTGGTACTTACCTGCACGTAACCTTCGATTCTCACAAGATCTCCTTCTCTGCTCCTCTCTCATCTCCTCTTCCCACCATTGCATCCAAGATTTCTCCCGTGCCTCCCCCATACTCTGTAATGCTCTGTCACAACATATCAGACTCTTACCTACCTTGACAAGCTTCAAAAGGAACCTTAAGACCCACCTCTTCTGACAAGCCTACAACCTGCCGTAACAGTCAGTCTGATTTAACGCCGCACAACCAGCTCTACCCTAACCTACTGTATCCTCACCTATCCCTTGTAGACTGTGAGCCCTCGCGGGCAGGGACTTCTATCCTCCTGTTCCAGTCTGTGCCTTGTATTGTTTATGATTATTGTACTTGTTAGCAAAAAGTAAAAAAATGAACATCAGGCACTGCTTACCATGTGTACTGCCGATGTGTTATCACCGCATGAAAAAATCCATCTTGCTTGAAGGAACCGCTTGTATTTTCAAAGCTTCACCCTCACTTGTAAATTAACCGCTAGGAGGAGTGCAAGGATCAGGGGGTGCTCTGGCCATAGAATAAGATCCAAAAGTCCATCAATGAAAAGAGCTGGCAGCACTCTCTCGATCCATCATTGCTTTATTTCAGAAGTGTATACATCAAATAGCCAAAAGCAGGAGGTGCGGGGGAGGGAGCACGCTGGACGACGACACCGTTTCGCACCACTGAGGGTGTGGAAGTGCCCTCAGTGGTGCGAAACTGTGCCGTCGTCCAGTGTGCTCCCTTGCCCTCACCTCCCCCTTTTGCCTGTTTGATGCATACACTTCTGAAATAAAGCAAGGATGGATCAAGAGAGTGCTGACAGCTCTTTTCATTGATGGATTATTGTACTTGTCCCTATTATGTATACCCATTTCACATGTAAAGCGCCATGGAATAAATGGAGCTATAATAATAAATAATAATAATTGTCATAATTTTCTGTGTACTGTTACTTTTTCACTTTTTGGTTGATGGAGTCGTGTGAGGTTGATTTTTTTTTGGCGTGGCAAGCCAACATTTTTATTGATACTATTTTAGGATAGATATGACAGTTTGATCACTTTTTACTGCATATTTTTACTCCATTTTCTGTAGCGTTGTAGCGACCAAAAAACATGTCAAAGGAGCTCTCAATGAAAGAGAAACACACCATTATAAGGCTGAACAAAGAAAATATCCATCAGAGAGCGAGCAGAAATGTAGGGAGTGGCCAATTGAACAGTTTGGTACATTCTGCAAAAAAAAAAGCACTGGTGAACTTGAGAGCTCAAAAAGGTCTGGACATTCATGCAAGACAATGGTGGGGGATGGTCCTAGAATCCTTTTCATGCTGAAGAAAAATCCCTTCACAACATCCACCCAAGTAAAGAGCACTCCAGAAAGTAGGTGTTTCAGTATCTAAGTCTACCATAAAGAGAAGAGTTCCTGAGAGCAAATACAGAGAGTTCGCTACAAGGTGCAAACCATTAATCAACCTTAAAAATAAAAAGGCCAGAAAAGTTTGACAAAAAAACATTTAAAGAAGCCAGCCCAGTTCTGGAAAAGTATTCTTTGGACAGATGAATCTAAGGGCAACTTGTAGCAGAATGATGGGAAGAACAAAGTATGGAGAAGGCTTGGAACGGCTCATGAGCCAAAGCACAGCACATCGACTGTAAAAACATGGTGGAGGCATTGTGATGTCATGGGCATGCATGGCTTCCAGTGACACTGGGTTACTAGTGTTTTATTGACGTGACTGAAGACAGAAGCAGACGGATGAATTCTAAAGTGTACAGGCTATATTTTCTCAGATTCAACCAAATGCAGCAAAGTTGATTGGATGGCACAAAACACACTGCAAAAGGAGTCTAGGAGATTAAGGTAATGAAGTGTAATATTCTGCAATGGCTGAATGAATCACATGATCTCAACCCCATGAAGCATATATTTCTCATGCTTAAGACAGAACTTAAGGCAGAAAGACCCACAAACAAGCAACAACTGAAGTCAGCTGCAGTAAAGGCCGGCAAAGCATCACAAATGAGTATACCCAGCGTTTGGTTATGTCCATTGCTTCTAGACTTTAAGCGGTCATTGTCTGCAAAGGATTCTCTACAAAGTATTAAAAATTAATATTTTTTAAGGGTAAAGTAAATTCGTCCAGTGACGTCTGAGCCCCTGAATCAGGAGGCTTTGTAAAAAAAAATAATTGCAATTCCTAAACAATTCATACAATTTTTTTTTTCAATCCCTTTTGCATCAAATGCATCTCCGTTGTTTCATTTTGAAATAAAAAAAATAGTGGCCTGCAGAGTTCAAACAATGAAGACTCGGTTACTGTTCAAATATTTCTGGACCTGTTTACGTCTTTATTAAAATGTTTATCTTTATAGTTAATGAAGGACTAGAATCTGCGATTGTCTGGTCTTTTAATATATAGCAATATCACAGTATTGATGTATATAGTAAAAGTAAAGGTCTCCTTTGAAGCCCAGCCACACCCTTTGCTAGTAGTTTCCTGTGCACACTATACATTTTCAGAAAGCTCCCAATCAGTGGTGGGGATATGGTTACACAGATTAGGCTGACTGGCCTGTATAGGACATGAAGTCAGGCTGTGATAATCACCTGATAAAACACTGAAGTGAAACTAACGCACACAGCATTATGTCACACATTCCACAGAATTAGGCTCTCTGTCATTGTATTATGCTGCTCACAGATTAAATAGCAATCAAGAGGGCAGAGATGGCAATAAACTATCTATATAGTGCACGGCTGTGTCTTTCAGCCTGCTCTCGCATATGCACAGTTGTGTGCAGCTGCTGTATACTATGCAATGGCATTTTAGAACATCACTGCAGAGTATAACGCACACCACCCAGATGTTTAAAGTCTATGGGTGATCCAGGAGTGATTAAAGGTGTATCACCTAAATAAGTATTACCCCAAAAAACTAGGATGAACCACAACTTACACAGCTTCAGATCCTCCCTAAAAACATATCTTAGGGTGGCCTATCACCTTCCATAATCAAAGTCAATTCACACAGAGCCCCTCCAGTACTTCTCAGAACATAACCCTCCGTCAGACTCCTCTGCACCCAAAAAGCATTACAAAGATTGGTAGGTGACTGGTCATGCAGCCTTTATCTATCCCCATTTCATCGAGATGGCTGGACTGTCATTGTAAATAAGCCCCTGTACCTTGTCAGCCCCACCTCACCCCACTGTAGATTGTAAGCTCTTACAAGCATGGTTATCATTATTTTTGCATTAATTATTGTTTTTTTTTTAACTGTTACGCATGTAATGCAATGTTTGTCTCTATATGACCCTGAACTTGAATTGTAAAGCACTGCGGAATATGTTGACGCTATGAAAATAAAGATTATTATAGAAGAAACCATGTATCAATATAATGCAAAACACTGCCATCTTCTGATCTAAAGCTCAATTAAAATGGGTAAAATGGAAAATTGTTCTGTGGTCAGATGAATTCAAATTTTAATTATGGAATTCACAGATGCTATGTCCTGCAGACTCTAGAGTAAAGGGAACATCAGCTTGTTATCAGCGCACAGTTCAAAAGCCTGCATCTCTGATAGTATGGAGTTGCATTAGTGCCTCGAAATATACTATCAGTGCTGAGTATTATATATACCGTGGGTTCCCTGAAAATAAGACACTGTCTTATATTATTTTTTGCCTCGAAAAATGCACTAGGGCTTATTTTTGGTGTAGGGTTTACTTGGTGGGAAATATAGGTTGTGCATAGGTTTAAAACCTAAAAAGACAGACAACCCCAGGAAAATCATAATTATCAGACCCTGGACATCTGCGTTGCTCCCAGGTAATTTTGCAATCCACAGCACATGCTCCAAACAGGTCCTTGTGTGACCTAAGCAGTCCTACCCTGCTTCAAGCCGGCACTCGCACACGCACACACTCAAATCAGATTGTAAGCACATCATACACACATTGAAACATCCGTTGATCCTGTACTGCTTCTGACCAGCAGTGCTGTGGAACGCGAGGACCTGTGATAGAGTGTATCCATGCATTCCACTGCAGGTCCTTGATGTGTCCACCACAGGTTTTTGCATTTCACTGTGTCCCAGGTCCCAAGAGCAGTAGGGTATCAGTGGATGTGTGTGTGTTCCACCACAGGTCCTTGATACATTCCACTGTAGGTTCTCGTGTTCCACAGCATCCCATTCGGGGTCTGGTTAGTATGATTGCCGGGTCTGCTCTCTTTTGGGGTGTTTGCTCTCTTTAATAAAGTGTCCTGCAGTATTCTTTTACTTTTAAGCTGCATGGGCACTTCATTATTGAACCTTAACTAGGGTTTATTTTCAAGGTAGGGCTTATAATTAAGCCTTACTCCGAAAAAGCCCAAAACAATTCTCCTAGGCTTTATTTTTGGGGTAGGGCTTAATTTAGGGAGAAATACAGTAGGTTTTAGATCAACATATGCTCCCATCTGGACAACATCTCTTTCAGGGAAGGTCTTGCAAATTTCAACAAGACAATTCACAATCTGTATCTAGCGTAACAGCATGGCTTTGCAGAAAAAGAGATCAGGTGATGAATTGCCCGCTGCAGTCCAGACCTTTCACAAAGAGTTACTGAATTATGAAAGTTAGAATGCAGCAAAGACGACCAAGGACATTTAAACAGCTAAAATCCTAATGAATGCATGTGTCTGTATATAATACAGTTAGGTCCAGAAATATTTGGACAGTGACACAAGTTTTGTTATTTTAGCTGTTTACAAAAACATGTTCAGAAATACAATTATATATATAATATGGGCTGAAAGTGCACACTCCCAGCTGCAATATGAGAGTTTTCACATCCAAATCGGAGAAAGGGTTTAGGAATCATAGCTCTGTAATGCATAGCCTCCTCTTTTTCAAGGGACCAAAAGTAATTGGACAAGGGCCTCTAAGGGCTGCAATTAACTCTGAAGGTGTCTCCCTCGTTAACCTGTAATCAATGAAGTAGTTAAAAGGTCTGGGGTTGATTACAGGTGTGTGGTTTTGCATTTGGAAGCTGTTGCTGTGACCAGACAACATGCGGTCTAAGGAACTCTCAATTGAGGTGAAGCAGAACATCCTGAGGCTGAAATAAAAAGAAAAAAATCCATCAGAGAGATAGCAGACATGCTTGGAGTAGCAAAATCAACAGTCGTGTACATTCTGAGAAAAAAGGAATTGACTGGTGAGCTTGGGAACTCAAAAAGGCCTGGGCGTCCACGGATGACAACAGTGGTGGATGATCGCCGCATACTTTCTTTGGTGAAGAAGAACCCGTTCACAACATCAACTGAAGTCCAGAACACTCTCAGTGAAGTAGGTGTATCTGTCTCTAAGTCAACAGTAAAGAGAAGACTCCATGAAAGTAAATACAAAGGGTTCACATCTAGATGCAAACCATTCATCAATTCGAAAAATAGACAGGCCAGAGTTAAATTTGCTGAAAAACACCTCATGAAGCCAGCTCAGTTCTGGAAAAGTATTCTATGGACAGATGAGACAAAGATCAACCTGTACCAGAATGATGGGAAGAAAAAAGTTTGGAGAAGAAAGGGAACGGCACATGATCCAAGGCACACCACATCCTCTGTAAAACATGGTGGAGGCAACGTGAAGGCATGGGCATGCATGGCTTTCAATGGCACTGGGTCACTTGTGTTTATTGATGACATAACAGCAGACGAGTAGCCGGATGAATTCTGAAGTGTACCGGGATATACTTTCAGCCCAGATTCAGCCAAATGCCGCAACGTTGATCGGACGGCACTTCATAGTACAGATGGACAATGACCCCAAGCATACAGCCAAAGCTACCCAGGAGTTCATGAGTGCAAAAAAGTGGAACATTCTGCAATGGCCAAGTCAATCACCAGATCTTAACCCAATTGAGCATGCATTTCACTTGCTCAAATCCAGACTTAAGACGGAAAGACCCACAAACAAGCAAGACCTGAAGGCTGCGGCTGTAAAGGCCTGGCAAAGCATTAAGAAGGAGGAAACCCAGCGTTTGGTGATGTCCATGGGTTCCAGACTTAAGGCAGTGATTGCCTCCAAAGGATTCGCAACAAAATATTGAAAATAAAAATTTTTTTTTTGGGTTTGGTTTATTTGTCCAATTACTTTTGACCTCCTAAAATGTGGAGTGTTTGTAAAGAAATGTGTACAATTCCTACAATTTCTATCAGATAATTTTGTTCAAACCTTAAAATTAAACGTTACAATCTGCACTTGAATTCTGTTGTAGAGGTTTCATTTCAAATCCAATGTGGTGGCATGCAGAGCCCAACTCGCGAAAATTGTGTCACTGTCCAAATATTTCTGGACCTAACTGTATATACAGTGCCTACAAGTAGTATTCAACCCCCTGCAGAATTAGCAGGTTTGATAAGATGCAAATAAGTTAGAGCCTGCAAACTTCAAACAAGAGCAGGATTTATTAATAGATGCATAAATCTTACAAACCAACAAGTTATGTTGCTCAGTTAAATATTAATACATTTTCAACATAAAAGTTTGGGTCAATTATTATTCAACCCCTAGGTTTAATATTTTGTGGAATAACCCTTGTTTGCAATTACAGCTAATAATCGTCTTTTATAAGTCCTGATCAGGCCGGCACAGGTCTCTGGAGTTATCTTGGCCCACTCCTCCATGCAGATCTTCTCCAAGTTATCTAGGTTCTTTGGGTGTCTCATATGGACTTTAATCTTGAGCTCCTTCCACAAGTTTTCAATTGGGTTAAGGTCAGGAGACTGACTAGGCCACTGCAACACCTTGATTTCTTCCCTCTTGAACCAGGCCTTGGTTTTCTTGGCTGTGTGCTTTGGGTCGTTGTCTTGTTGGAAGATGAAATGACGACCCATCTTAAGATCCTTGATGGAGGAGCGGATGTTCTTGGCCAAAATCTCCAGGTAGGCCGTGCTATCCATCTTCCCATGGATGCAGACCAGATGGCCAGGCCCCTTGGCTGAGAAACAGCCCCACAGCATGATGCTGCCACCACCATGCTTGACTGTAGGGATGGTATTCTTGGGGTCGTATGCAGTGCCATCCAGTCTCCAAACGTCACGTGTGTGGTTGGCACCAAAGATCTCGATCTTGGTCTCATCAGACCAGAGAACCTTGAACCAGTCTGTCTCAGAGTCCTCCAAGTGATCATGAGCAAACTGTAGACGAGCCTTGACATGACGCTTTGAAAGTAAAGGGACCTTACGGGCTCGTCTGGAACGGAGACCATTACGGTGGAGTACATTACTTATGGTATTGACTGAAACCAATGTCCCCACTGCCATGAGATCTTCCCGGAGCTCCTTCCTTGTTGTCCTTGGGTTAGCCTTGACTCTTTGGACAAGCCTGGCCTCGGCACGGGTGGAAACTTTCAAAGGCTGTCCAGGCCGTGGAAGGCTAACAGTAGTTCCATAAGCCTTCCACTTCCGGATGATGCTCCCAACAGTGGAGACAGGTAGGCCCAACTCCTTGGAAAGGGTTTTGTACCCCTTGCCAACCTTGTGACCCTCCACGATCTTGTCTCTGATGGCCTTGGAATGCTCCTTTTGTCTTTCCCATGTTGACCAAGTATGAGTGCTGTTCACAAGTTTGGGGAGGGTCTTAATTAGTCAGAAAAGGCTGGAAAAAGAGAGAGTTAATCCAATCATGTGAAGCTCATTGTTCTTTGTGCCTGAAATACTTCTTAATACTTTAGGGGAACCAAACAGAATTCTGGTGGTTTGAGGGGTTGAATAATAAATGACCCTCTGAATAAACTTTTCACAATTTAAATAAAAAAAGAAATAACATTCTTTTTTGCTGCAGTGCATTTCACACTTCCAGGCTGATCTACAGTCCAAATGTCACAATGCCAAGTTAATTCTGAATGTGTAAGCCCGCTAAATCTGCAGGGGGTCGAATACTACTTGTAGGCACTGTATATATATATATATATATATATATATATATATGTATATAGTAGCATAGCTGGGAAGGACAAGATTAATCCAAGCTCTGCAGGTCTTGATTAGGAGTGCACCTGCAATATGTAGCTACGAGCGAGTCATGCCAGGGCAGGGTCTCTATCTGAATGGAGTGACTTGGGAGTCAGCTGAGCAGACTTTGGTTGTAGAGAGGAAATGGACCATGCAATGGTGGACAGTCTACCAGAGTGTGGGAGCTGGAGAAATCTCATACTGGTATGTGTGTGTGGACGTATACCAGCCACATTATTTCAAGTGTACCTGCCAGAGTATTGGAAGAGTACCTTCCTGAGTATTGGAAGTATACCTGCCAGAGTATTGGATATATACATTCCAGAGTATTACCCTGCCGAATGTACTGTACTGCCCTACCACATTGATCTTTGTGCAGGATCACGGCTGCTTCGTGTTAAAACATCTTTGGGGTTTATGGAGCGAATAAACCTTGGCTTCTTGGACTAAAAACATTTCCGGTGTGAACTCTGCAAAATACCTAATGCCTACATGAGCGAACCTCTAGAATTGATGGATGGAATGTGGGTGTGAGGTCCTGTGGTCTCATGAAGGATTGCACAGAGATGGTTCCCCTTGTGTTTTATGTGCCACTGGCATTGGCCGTGTCTTTGGGCTGAGTTCCACACATAGAGCTTCATGGTCAAGAATTTCCTGAGAGAGACTGGATAGACGTAGAGATGGTGAAACTGATCAAGTCCCAGAACCAATGGACTGTAGCATTTGCCGGCACAGCTCCTATTTCACTTACCCTGCTGGCAATACTGTTCCTCATCCTAACGAGGGGCCTCAGGTATAGTCTATGGCTATAAATGGACTTCACGACTCAGAGAGTGTGGTAACTCTGGAAGGGGACACACTTCAGCATATATTAGTCCCTGGGGTGGGAGTAAAGTGTGCCCGTAGAGATACGGTGAACTGTCCATTGGACTGGATCGCCATATGCAAGTGCTGTGTTTTCGTGTCTCATGAAATGCAGTGTGTAGAAATGTGTGTAGGACTATGTACAGTGTGTAGGACTGTGAGCAGTAAGTTTGCAACCTTGTGATGTTTGAGCATTGGTAGTGCAGTGTGTATTGTCTAAGGCTGTGTGTCAGCATAGTACTTGTGCAGGCAGCAGAGCATGTGTGCGTGATGTGCAGGTGTTATAGTCCTTCTAAGGTTTTTGGAGCTAATAAGCCTTGTCTTATTGGACTACAAACTTTGTCATTGTGAATGCTGCTGAATACCTAATGCCTACGTGAGCGAACCCTTACAGTTTATATACACACACATTATTATTTCCTTTGTGTGTATCGGAACAACACAAAAATACAGAGGAAAAAATAAAAAGGCAAAATGGACATAATTTTAGACAAAACTCCAAACATGGCCCAGACAAACTTGTTGGCACCTCAACTTAATATTTGGTTGCATGCCCTTTGGAATAAACGACTGAAATCAATTTCTTCCTCTAACCATCAACAAGTTTCTTACACCTCTCAACTGGCTTTTTGGACCACTCTTGTTTTGCAAACTGTTCAAAGTCTCTCATAATTTTAAGATCTCTCCATAGGTGTTCAATGGGATTTAGATTTTTGCTGGCCACTTCAGAACTATCCAATGCTTTATTCCTATACATTTCTGGGTGCTTTTTGAAGTATGTTTGGTGCTATTGTCCTGCTGGATGACCCATGACTTAGAATGCAAACCCAGCTTTCATTCACTGGACACAACATTGCGACCCAAAATCCTTTTGGTAATCTGCAGATTTCATGATGCCATGCAGACAGTCAAGGCACCCAGTGCAAAAGGCAGAAAAACAACCCCAAAACATCTTTGAACCACCCCATTTGACTATAGGAACTGTGTTCTTTTGTTTAAAGGCCTTATTACATTTTCGTGAAAACAGCAGAATTATATGCTTTACCAAAAAACTTCATCTTGGTCTCATCTGTCCACAAGACACTTTCCCAGAGGGATTTTGGCTTACGTACATCTTGGAAAACTGCAGCCTAGCTTTCTTGTGTATCTGTGTCAGGAGTGGGTTCCTTCTGCCACAGTTTTTCATTATATTCAAATGTTGACGGATACTTTGCCATGACACTGATGCACCCTGAGTTTCCATAACACTTTGAATTTAATTGGAACTTGGTCTGTGCTGCTTATCAACCATCCGGACTGTCCTGCATTGCAATTTTTCATAAATTTTTCTCTGCCACAGATAGTTGCATAGCCATGAGTTATAAACGTCTTGATTATGTTGCGCACCATTGACAAAGGAACATCAAGACCTCTAGAGATGGACTTTTAATGATGAGATTGTTGATATTTTTTTAAAAAAATGGTTCTGAAGTCCTAAGACAGTTATCTTCTCTTTCTGTTCACCAAGCTTAGTGTGGGACACACAATGCAAATATTGAGTCAACATCTCCCCTTTTTATCTGGTTTCAGGTGTGATTTTCATACTGACCCCAACTGTTGCTTGTCACAGGTGAGTTGGAACGAGCATCACATGCTTGAAACAAAGTTGTTTATCCACAATTTTGGAAAGGGGCCAACAATTTTGTCCAGTCCATTTTGGTTTTGTGTTAATTTATGCTTAATCTGACTTTATTACTAAGTTTTTTGGTGTTGTGCCAATACACACAAAAGAAATAAATACGTGTAAGACAAAACATGTGTAATTGCAATAATTTTCTGGGAGAAATACTTCATATTCTAGAACAATGTCAATAGGGCCAATACTTTCGGCCATGACTATTTATGATATATATATATATATATATTTATATAATATATGTGTGTGGCACCCCAGTGGCCTGGTTGTCACAGTAGTGTTGCCCCCACGGAGGGGTTAATACTAAGCAAGCAAGGGGTCCCTCTGTCAGTAAGCACCTACATTCACAGTTCCTGCTCTAGGCCAGCAGAGGGAGCTCTAAATCTGGTGTTCTGGGGAGCTTCCCAGAGGCTCTGACCTGGGGGAGGAGTTAGAAGAGTGACAGTTGGGAGTTGACCGTTGGAGAGAGAGGAGTTTGAGCCAGGAGTTTGAGGAGAACAGACCGGTTTTTCCTGAGGTCGGGGAGCTGAGAGAAGCTAGGCCTAGGGAACAGAGTCTGACAAAAGAGGCAAAGAGGAGGAAGACTCTGGGGAGTGGAGCTAAGCTGGCTCACCCCAGAAGGGCATGCTAGAAACCGGAGTCAATGGCTGCGTGAGCCCCGGTAGCTAAATCTGGATGGTAGGAGGATTGCAAGTCTCTTGACCCCCACAGACCACCTGAAGGCAAAGCCGCAGATTAGGGAACGGGAGCCGCTGTCAGCAATGCAGTACCTGCAACAGCCCGTGCAGCCTGCCATACGGGTGAGAGAATTACCACAAGTGACAGAGGAGAGGGCCTCAGCCTAGCTAACGCAGCAGGGGCTCTGAAAACCAGGAAAGAGTGTAGTGGGTTCACACCCATCTGGCCATGGAGGCTTCCCTGACTGCATTCAGGCTATTTGGCCCACTATCATCACCACCTGTACCAGTCTCCCAGGACTTCTTCACCGCTTACCAATTAAAGTGAAAGGTAACGAAACTGCAGTCCTTGTCGGTTATTGTTCACATTCCTGGCCCTGCACCCTGAAGCCCATCAGTTGCCCAAAAATAGACTCTCCAACTGTTGCCCCCGGGTTCTGCTCCAGCTGTGGGGAGCAATATTACTTCAGCTGCGCCATCATCATCTGCCCCGGGGAATACACAGCACAGCAGTGGCCCACATAGCCGCAGTACGACAGGTGGCATCACGAACCTTTACTTTTAACTACAACTCCCATCATCATAATCATCATCCCTTTATTATTGAAAGACACCACCAGGGTCACGGAACCGGGCCATGCCGCCGCGACATCACTGGACTAGTCCGGCCCAGTAACGAGTACGCTCCGGCACTGGAGCTGGACGTATCATATACATATTTTTCTATTATTATTATTATTATTTATTTATAGAGCACCATTCATTCCATGGTGCTGTACATGAGAAGGGGTTACATAAAGAATACATATACAAATTACAATAGACAGACTAGTACAGAAAGAAGAGGACCCTGCCCTTGCGGGCTTACATTCTATAGTATTTTGGGGAGGAGACAGTAAGTGGGGTGATGGTTGGGCGGCAGTTCCTGCACGGTGGTGAGGCAGCAGATCTGGTAGTGGTGACACAGTGGGGTCATTTGAGATTATAGGCATTTCTAAACAGATGAGTTTTCAAGTTCTGTTTGAAGCTTGCAAATGTAGTGTGAAGCCCCTACCTGTAGCGGTCGCCTCAGGGACTCCTCTCCACCTCCTGGAACTTCACAGGGTCTTCACGTGTTGGCAATCTTCTGGCAACAGGTATGTCAGATTAACTTCAATAGGAATCGTGACGCAACTCTCTGTTTTGCGGTCAGGGGGTGACCGCCACTGCAGTTTAACAAGCGTCTGGGGCTGATGGTGTCTGCAGTTTGGTGTTACGGCCTCCCGAGAGTGAGGCTGGCCCCAGGGGCTCAGGTGTAGGTGCGTAGTACCACAGGTCACAGAAGAACTCACACACAGTCCAAATATGTCTTTCAGGGTTTTTACTCACGTTCAGTTGATAGTTGTGAGGCAACACGGGCGATACTATAATGAATCAGGTAGAACCAGGTATCATTCAGGCTGATATAGGGGTGACTGCTGACTCGCCTTCCTAGCACCTTCGTTTCGGACCACCCCAGACTTTAAGTACCGTGGGATGCATCCAGGGAAGGCGCTGCTGCCTTTCTCCCCTTTCTGACCCGTTTGCTGATAGTGTGGACCAAGGATAAGATGGCTCCAGGCTCGATGCTCCTTTTGGGCCCCCTCGTTGCTGTTGATGCTGCGGGTTCTGTGTTGGTTGGCATGGAATCTGTAGTCCCACCGCCTGCAGGATTTAGCAGACCACTAAATGGATGTCTGGCCAGGTCAGGGGTGCCACAGTAGCAGGTAACCTGACGTGTTGAAGCAGCAAATTGTAGAAGACAGGGGATGCTCGTGAGAAGTCTTGGAGGCAGTTGCATGAGGAGCGAATGATAGAAGAGGAGAGAAGGAGATCTTGGGAGAACCGGAGGTTACGTGTTGGCGTATAGCGGGAGATTAGTTCGGAGATATGTGGAGAAGACAGATTGTGGCCGGCTTTGTAGGTCAGTGTTAGTAGTTTGAATTGGATACGGTGAAGAATTGGGAGCCAATAGAGGGATTTGCAGAGGGATGAAGTGGGGTGGTGTTGAGGAGAGTGGTGGATTATTTGGGCAGCAGAATTAAGGATAGACTGAAGATGTGCGAGCTGGTTAGAAGCGATTCCACAGAGGAGAATTTTGCAGTAATCAAGGCGGGAGATTATGAGGGCATGCACTAGCATTTTTGTAGATTGACATATATACAGCTTTGGCAAAAATTAAGAGACCACTGCACAGTTTTATAAAAATGAGCTTCTCTACTTGTCTGACAGATATTCTGTTTTACTAGCAGAGGGATACAGTGAGAGTCATATGACCTCCATCAAGACGGCGGTCCATTACAATAAGGTCAAGCAGCAGACATTGAGGACAACAAAGCTACAGACCGGCAGAGGGCAAAAGCGGCTCTCCACTGACCGGGATGACCGTCATCTTATTCGAATGTCACTCAGCAACCGCAGGATGACATCAAGTGACCTACAAAAGGAATGGCAAATGGCCGCTGGGGTAAAGTGCACAGCAAGAACAGTTCATAACATTCTCTTGATGAGCTTCAAGAGGTAGTCACCGGAAATGGTCTCCAACAGTCTTGAAGGAGTTCCCAGAGATGCTTAGCACTTGTTGTCCTTTTTGCCTTCACCCTGCGGTCCAGTTCACCCCAAACCATCTCGATTGGGTTTATGTCTCGTGACTGTGGAGACCAGGTTATCTGGCGTTGCACCTCATCACTCTCCTTCTTAGTCAAATAGCCATTACATAGCCTGGAGGTGTGTTTGGAGGTCATTGACCTGTTGAAAAATAAATGATGGTCCTACTAAACACAAACTGGATGGAATAGCACGCCGCTGCAAGATGCTGTGGTAGGCATGCTGGTTCTGTATGCCTTCAATTTTGAATAAATCCCCAACAGTGTCACAAGCAAAGCACCCCCACACATCACACTTTCTCCTCCATGCTTCACGGTGGGAACCAGGCATGTAGAGTCCATCCGTTCACCTTTTCTACATAGACACGGTGGTTGGATCCAAAGATCTCAAATTTGAACTCCTCAGACCAAAGCACAGATTTCCACTGGTCTAATGTCCATTTCTTGTGTTCTTTAGCCCGAACAAGTCTCTTCTGCTTGTTTCCTGTCCCTAGCAGTGGTTTCCTAGCAGCTATTTTACCATGAAGGCCTGCTGCACAAAGTCTCCTCTTAACAGTTGTTCTAGAGATGAGAAGGTGTGTCCAAACTTTTGGTCTGTACTGTAATATATATATATATATATATATATGTTTTATCATTTTTACACTTTTAGCTTGTATGTTATTTTAGATATAGATATGTATTGTGAGACAAGAGATATAGCTCAGCTGGGATCTTTGCTTCGATCCAAGCGAGTGGCTATGGATTCACAGATGACAGCAGCAGACTAGCATGCTCCACACACAGGCACGGCCACGGCCATGTTTATTGTGTACATTTATCTTTCACTGTCACACATGCAAAAACAGGAAAATAAATGTCTAAGGCCGTCTGGCCACTAACTAACAACAAAATGCTAACTACAAAATAAAACCTATGCAACAAACAAAACAGTATTCTCTTACTGTGTTGGTTCCTTAGCACAGCAAGCGGAGGTATGTACTTTCAGCACCAGCAGCCTTCAGCCTGGACTGCTCTCCTCAGCAGTCTCCTTGCACTACACTGTGTGCAGAATTATTAGGCAAGTTGTATTTTAGAGAATTTTTTTATTATTAATCAACAACTATGTTCTCACTCAACTCATAAATATCAAAGCTTAATATTTGTGGAAGTTGGAGTGGTTTTTTTTTTTAGATTTGGCTATCTTAGGAGGATATCTGTTTGTCCAGGTAAATATTACTGTGCAGAATTATTAGGCAACTTAATAAAAACCAAATATATTCCCATCTCACGTGTAAATTTTCACCAGGTAAACCAATATAACTGCACAAAATTTAGAAATAACCATTTCTGACATGCAAAAACAAAACCCCAAAAAATTAGTGACCGATATAGCCACCTTTCTTTATGATGACACTCAACAGCCTACCATCCATAGATTCTGTCAGTTGCTTGATCTGTTTACGATCAACATTGCGTGCAGCAGCCACCACAGCCTCCCAGACACTGTTCTGAGAGGTGTACTGTTTTCCCTCCCTGTAGATCTCACATTTTATTAGGGACCACAGATTCTCTATGGGGTTTACTGGCCAGCCACGCTGTGGAGTAGTTGGATGCATGTGATGGAGCATTGTCCTGAATGAAAATCATGTTTTTCTTGAATGACACCGACTTCTTCCTGTACCACTGCTTGAAGAAGATGTCTTCCAGAAACTGGCAGTAGGTCTGGGAGTTGAGCTTCACTCCATCCTCAATCCGAAAAGGTCCCACAAGTTAATCTTTGATGATACCAGCCCATACCAGTACCCCACTTCCACCTTGCTGGCATATGAGTCGGAGTGGAGCTCTCTGCCCTTATTGATCCAGCCTCTGGCCCATCCATCTGGCCCATCAAGAGTCACTCATTTCATCAGTCCTTAAAACCTTTGAAAAATCAGTCTTAAGATATTTCTTGGCCCAGTCTTGACGTTTTATCTTATGTTTCTTGTTCAAACAAAGGTGGTTGTTTATCAGCCTTCCTTAACTTGGCCATGTCCCTGAGTATGGCACACCTTGTGCTTTTTGATACTCCAGTAACGTTGCAGCTCTGAAATATGGCCAAACTGGTGGCAAATGGCATCTTGGCAGCTTCACGCTTGATTTTCCTCAATTCATGGGCAGTTATTTTGAGCCTTTTTTGGCCAACATGCTTCTTGCGATCCTGTTGGCTATTCGCCATGAAACGCTTGATTATACGGTGATCATGCTTCAAAAGTTTGGCAATTTTAAGACTGCTGCATCCCTCTGCAAGACATCTCACAATTTTGGACTATTCAAAGCCCGTCAAATCTCTCTTCTGACCCATTTTGCCAAAGGAAAGGAAGTTGCCAAATAATTAAGCACACCTTATATAGGGTGTTGATGTTATTACACCACACCCTTCCTCATTACAGAGATGCACATTACCTGATTTACTTAATTGGTAGTTGGCTCTCAAGCCTATACAGCTTGGAGTAGGAAAACATGTATAAAAATTATCATGTGATCAAAATACTAATTTCCCTAATAATTCTGCACACAGTGTAAATGCCTCCTGATTATTTCACCTGATCCAGTGAGGAATCAAAACCTGGATTGAATGTGGAGAGGGGAGCAACCAGTCCCACTGCCTTTCCTACTGATTATTCCGGGAAAAACCGGGCCCAAAATTACACTGAAATTAACAGGCTTCAGCAACTAGCTAATTGCTGAGCCATATCCGATTTTCCCAGCTTTTCCCAGCCCATTTGCATGGGCTGACCGCTCTACAATCAGTACATGGAAGCATATGAAATGAACCGAAGGGAAAGATACCTGTTCTCTAGTACTTCTCCACTCGGCATCTCACATACCCCCTCCTCTGTTCGAGTCTGTGGGGTCGGACACAATGACTGTCCGAGCAGTGCGTTCTAGAAAATGCATCTGTGTTCCCTTGCGCTTTGCCTGCTCTGTGCTCCACTGAAAATTTAAAATTTTGTAATGCCAAGAACCAACGTGTCACCCGTGCATTGCCCTCTTTTGCCTGGGACATCCATGTCAGGGGTGAATGGTCCGTCACTAGCCTAAATCGACGTCCTAGTAAATAGTAGTGTAGAGTTTCTAGGGCCCACTTCACAGCTAAGGCTTCTGGCTCAACCACACTATTTGTTTTTCTGCCTCCGTAAGTTTTCTGCTTAGATAGCCCACTGGGTGTTCCTTGCCGTTCACTTCTTGTGAAAACACTGCGCCGAGGCCAACACCAGAGACATCTGTTTGAACAATAAATTCCTGTTTAAAGTTTGGTGCAACCAACACTGGTTGGTCACATAAACCTTTTTCAACTGTTGAAAGACTTCCTCTGCTTCTGCGTTCCCCTTTTATTGTGACAGATTTTGACCCCTTGGTAAGATTTGTGAGTGGGGCTGCGATGGTAGCAAAATATTTGATAAACCGCCGCTAATAACCAATGATCCCCAAAAACGCTCTGACCTGTCTTTTGGTGACCGGTTGTGGCCAATTCTGAATGGCGTCCATTTTTTTAGCCTGAGGTTTTATAACTTCCCTACCAATGATGTATCCAAGATAGCGAGCTTCTTCCAACCCCAATGTACTCTTTTTGGGATTGGCTGTCAACCCGGCAGCCCTTAGAGAGTCCAAGACGGCTTGTACCTTTGGCAAATGAGTTTCCCAGTTATTACTAAAGATGATGATATCATCCAAGTATGCGGATGCATACTGGATATGGGGCTTCAGGACAATATCAATTAGTCGTTGGAAGGTGGCTGGGACTCCATGCAATCCAAATGGCATATCCCGGTACTGAAACAGTCCCTGTGGCTTAACAAAGGTAATTTTCTCTTTGGCCGTATCAGTGAGGGGAATCTGCCAATAACCTTTTGATAAGTCTATAGTGGATATGTATCTGGCTGAACCTAGTCTCTCTATAAGTTCATCAACTCTTGGCATTGGGTAGGCATCGAATTTCGATACATCATTTAATTTGCGAAAATCATTACAAAACCAGATAGTCCAATTGGGCTTGGGCACCAGCACGATAAGACTAGCCCACTCACTCCGGGACTCCTCAATAACTCCGAACGCTGGCATTTTCTTTACTTCCTGGGTCATGGCTTGTCTCAGAGCCTCAGGAATTCCATACGGTTTTAACTTTTTAACTGTACTCATGTCTGAGGATCAGTGACAATGTCATGTTTAATTAGGTGAGTACGGCTGAGTAGTTCTGAGAAAATATCTGTGTTTCTCTATACGAATTCCTTGGTTTGTTGTTTTTTGGTCTTGGATAGCGTGTCTGCGATACCCACCTATGACAGTACTATCTGGGGGTCCCCTGACCCGTAAGTATCTCTTTTGGAATGCTTGTGCGAGAAAACATGTTAAAAACCTCCTTTGAAATTGGTTTTGCATTGGCGTTCCGCAAGGCTACAGCCTCCAGATAACGAGTGGCGTAATCCAGTACCACCAAAATGTATTAATGACCCCCTGGCAGATTTAACTAATGGACCGACTATATCCATTGCCATCCTCTCAAAGGGCACCTCTATTATTGGCAAGGGTACCAGGGGGCTTCTAAAATTTGTCATAGGTGCAGTCAACTGGCATGTAGGACAGGACTGACAGTACTGAGTTACGTCTCCCCCCAGACCCGGCCAAAAGAAACATTGCACAATACAGTCTTTTGTCTTTACTCCAGCCAAGTGGCCCCCCCAAGGGCTGTTTGTGCGCCAGGTCTAAAACCACCTGACGAAAGGATTTGGGTACCACTAGCTGTTCCATCACCACTCCTCGCACCTTGTTTATGTGGTACCACATGCCCTGTTTTACTGCCACATGTGGAAACTCATTTTGAGCCCCTGGATACACTGTGCTTTCCTCATAGACCTTCACATTTTCCCATGCCGTTGTTAGAGTAGGATCTTAGTGTTGAGGTGGCCCGTGATAATTTCAGGACCGCTCAAGAACTGACATCTCTATAACATCCTCTAGCTTGTCTG
This sequence comes from Anomaloglossus baeobatrachus, assembly GCF_048569485.1. Taxonomy (NCBI): domain Eukaryota; kingdom Metazoa; phylum Chordata; class Amphibia; order Anura; family Aromobatidae; genus Anomaloglossus; species Anomaloglossus baeobatrachus. The sequence goes on from NC_134356.1 coordinate 359,164,031, forward strand.
CCTCACCTGGAAACACAGCCAGAGGAGAGTGTACAGCTTCTGGAGCTACTCCTGTGGTGGACCCCCCATCATCTTGCTCCAGTGGCTCAGGGGCTAGCCCCAGGGTATTATTCACCAGTTTTTCCTCAGTGTTCATGCCATTTTTAAAGTTCCACAAGTCCCAGAATAAGGGAAAGTCTCTCCCCAGGATTATATTATGCCACATAGTCTTTACGACCATTGCCTGATGTCTTTTGGCCCCCAAGGACATGGCAAGAGTGACCCAGGCTGTGGGAACTTTATAGTATCGCCATGTATGCAACTAATACCCACAGTTGAATCTGTTATTGCTCCAGGTCCACCAAACTGGCATGTACCAAGGTTACTTGACTGCCAGAGTCTAACACGACATTCACACCATGGCCGTCGACCTCAATGCAACACACATGTTGTTCATTTCCCATGAGGATCTCTGCAGCACAGACATACAGTATAATGACAGATGCCTTGTAGCGTTACAGTCCATCGGCTCTGTAGTTAATGGGCAGTTAGCTGCTACATGGCTGAGCCCACGACATTGCCAACACTGTATAGGTCCTTGCCTCCCAGTTGGGGACCTCAGTCTGAGCCTGTTGACTTGCTGAGACCACACCGCCAACATAATCCTTTGTGGACCTTCTACCCCTAGTTGCAACATTCTGTTTTTTTGAAAAAGGAATAGTTTTAGAAGGACTTTCAGGTGATTTCCTGGAACCCCAGCGAGGCGATAGCGTCCCCTGGAGTAGGTTTTCAGAAGCGCTGTAACGCTCGACCATATTCACCAACTAGTCGGCACTAGTTGGGTCACCCTGTACGAGCCACCTCTGGATCTTAGCAGGTAAGGATTGCAGGTACTTTTCTAAGACAACATGTTCCACTATCTGTATGGGCGTCAGAGTTTTTGGTTGCAGCCATTTTTTCACCAGATGGATGAGGTCATGCATTTGTGAACGGGCTGGCTGATGTTCCACAAAAGTCCATAGATGCACCCTCTGTGCCCGTACATATGTGTTTACTCCCAGCCTTGCCAGGATTTCGCCTTTTAGTTTAGTAAAGTCCATAGCATCAGCTCCACTTAGATCATAATATACCTTTTGCGGATCTCCAATCAGGAATGAAGCGTACACTTCAGCCCATTTGTCCACCGGTAAGTGCTCACGTTCTGCAATACGTTCAAAACATGGCCAGATATGCTTCCACATCATCGTCAGGAGTCATTTTAAGTAAAGTCTTTTGTACAGCTTTCTGTACATTGGCAGCACTTTGTGCATGGCCTTCGGCGTCTTGAGGCTGCCGAACTAAGGCCCCCTTTATTGCATTTAACTGCTCTTGTGGAATTTGGTGCTGCTGCTGCAGCGCCTTCTGTGAGTAAGTATTGGTCTGCTGTTGTTGGACATTGTATAACGACCAAAGAAAAAATCCCCTAAAACATTACTTTGTTAATTAAAACGGTATACCCCAGAATCATCAATATAGTTCTATCAGATCGTAGTCAAGTGAAGGGGGTGAGGTGCAGGAAGTAAGGTAGGGTACAATAAAGTGGTAAACGGGGTGACAGTGTTCACCGCTACTTACAAAGATTAAATTAGTAATCAGGGGCACTATGTCTGTCAATTGGCCCTCACTGTCACCTGCCTACCAGCAGAGTTGCACCATAATGTTTAGGGTGCCCGCCGCTCCTTGTCGACTGTTCCCTACCTTACTCTAGTATAATATTTACCAAAAATTGACCCCCATCACCAAAGATAATTTGTGAAGATAATTGTGCCCTAAAAACACATTTCTTTATCTGGGATCGGCGGGTCCAACCGGCTTTAAAAATTGATCCCGGAATTGATCCCAGATATCTGACTGGATGCCAGTCCCCATATACGTCTATGGGGACTCGAATCAGGTGCTTAAAATTGGTGGATGAAAGTATAGGGAGATTTGAGCAAGCGCTTCATACATACCGGTCTCTGCACAGCTGTAACTTTGCTAACAGGCCGCTCACTATTTTTCCGGGGCCACTCATTATCTTCATACACTGCTTTCCCGTCCCACCAGCAGTCCCTGTGTATCTGATTGGGTGCAACTATAAATGCAAACAGTTGCACACTGAAAAAAGCCAAAAATTTACCAGGGAAAATATGGCACTGCATTACTGCAAAAGAGAGATATTTAGTTTATGTATTGGCCAATGCATGTAAGCCCGGAGACCAACAGCAAGGTATATCTCTGTAATCCGGGAACCTAACTTAAATGCCACTATCTAGGTTAAAAACATCATTATCTGGGCAAAATGCCACTATTTGGACTACAAACCTCCATGTATGGGCTGCTAGGCTTCTGCTACAATGGTTATGAACACAGCCAGGTCTTAGGACGGAGTGCTCAGTCAGAAAAAGACTCACTAGAAATATCAAAAAACTGACCCGCAAATCCAACAAATGTGAACAGGTGCTAACTGAAAAAACATAGTAACTATAAATGCAAACAGTTGCACACTGAAAAAAGCCAAAAATTTACCAGGGAAAATATGGCACTGCATTACTGCAAAAGAGAGATATTTAGTTTATGTATTGGCCAATGCGTGTAAGCCCGGACACCAACGGCAAGGTATATCTCTGTAATCCGGGAACCTAACTTAAATGCCACTATCTAGGTTGAAAACATCCTTATCTGGGCAAAATGCCACTATTTGGACTACAAACCAATGGTTCTTAACCATTGTAGCAGGAGCCTAGCAGCCCATACATGGAGGTTTGTAGTCCAAATAGTGGCATTTTGCCCAGATAAGGATGTTTTTAACCTAGATAGTGGCATTTAAGTTAGGTTCCCGGATTACAGAGATATACCTTGCCGTTGGTCTCCGGGCTTACATTCATTGGCCAATACATAAACTAAATATCTCTCTTTTGCAGTAATGCAGTGCCATATTTTCCCTGGTAAATTTTTGGCTTTTTTCAGTGTGCAACTGTTTGCATTTATAGTTACTGTTTTTTCAGTTAGCACCTGTTCACATTTGTTGGATGTGCGGGTCAGTTTTTTGATATTTCTAGTGAGTCTTTTTCTGACTGAGCACTCCGCCCTAAGACCTGGCTGTGTTCATAACCATTGTAGCAGGAGCCTAGCAGCCCATACATGGAGGTTTGTAGTCCAAATAGTGGCATTTTGCCCAGATAAGGATGTTTTTAACCTAGATAGTGGCATTTAAGTTAGGTTCCCGGATTACAGAGATATACCTTGCCGTTGGTCTCCGGGCTTACATGCATTGGTCAATACATAAACTAAATATCTCTCTTTTGCAGTAATGCAGTGCCATATTTTCCCTGGTAAATTTTTGGCTTTTTTCAGTGTGCAACTGTTTGCATTTATAGTTACTATGTTTTTTCAGTTAGCACCTGTTCACATTTGTTGGATGTGCGGGTCAGTTTTTTGATATTTCTAGTGAGTCTTTTTCTGACTGAGCACTCCGCCCTAAGACCTGGCTGTGTTCATAACCATTGTAGCAGGAGCCTAGCAGCCCATACATGGAGGTTTGTAATCCAAATAGTGGCATTTTGCCCAGATAAGGATGTTTTTAACCTAGATAGTGGCATTTAAGTTAGGTTCCCGGATTACAGAGATATACCTTGCCGTTGGTCTCCGGGCTTACATGCATTGGCCAATACATAAACTAAATATCTCTCTTTTGCAGTAATGCAGTGCCATATTTTCCCTGGTAAATATTTGGCTTTTTTCAGTGTGCAACTGTTTGCATTTATAGTTACTATGTTTTTTCAGTTAGCACCTGTTCACATTTGTTGGATGTGCGGGTCAGTTTTTTGATATTTTTAGTGAGTCTTTTTCTGACTGAGCACTCCGCCCTAAGACCTGGCTGTGTTCATAACCATTGTAGCAGGAGCCTAGCAGCCCATACATGGAGGTTTGTAGTCCAAATAGTGGCATTTTGCCCAGATAAGGATGTTTTTAACCTAGATAGTGGCATTTAAGTTAGGTTCCCGGATTACAGAGATATACCTTGCCGTTGGTCTCCGGGCTTACATACATTGGCCAATACATAAACTAAATATCTCTCTTTTGCAGTAATGCAGTGCCATATTTTCCCTGGTAAATTTTTGGCTTTTTTCAGTGTGCAACTGTTTGCATTTATAGTTACTATGTTTTTTCAGTTAGCACCTGTTCACATTTGTTGGATGTGCGGGTCAGTTTTTTGATATTTCTAGTGAGTCTTTTTCTGACTGAGCACTCCGCCCTAAGACCTGGCTGTGTTCATAACCATTGTAGCAGGAGCCTAGCAGCCCATACATGGAGGTTTGTAGTCCAAATAGTGGCATTTTGCCCAGATAAGGATGTTTTTAACCTAGATAGTGGCATTTAAGTTAGGTTCCCGGATTACAGAGATATACCTTGCCGTTGGTCTCCGGGCTTACATGCATTGGCCAATACATAAACTAAATATCTCTCTTTTGCAGTAATGCAGTGCCATATTTTCCCTGGTAAATTTTTGGCTTTTTTCAGTGTGCAACTGTTTGCATTTATAGTTACTATGTTTTTTCAGTTAGCACCTGTTCACATTTGTTGGATGTGCGGGTCAGTTTTTTGATATTTCTAGTGAGTCTTTTTCTGACTGAGCACTCCGCCCTAAGACCTGGCTGTGTTCATAACCATTGTAGCAGGAGCCTAGCAGCCCATACATGGAGGTTTGTAATCCAAATAGTGGCATTTTGCCCAGATAAGGATGTTTTTAACCTAGATAGTGGCATTTAAGTTAGGTTCCCGGATTACAGAGATATACCTTGCCGTTGGTCTCCGGGCTTACATGCATTGGCCAATACATAAACTAAATATCTCTCTTTTGCAGTAATGCAGTGCCATATTTTCCCTGGTAAATGTTTGGCTTTTTTCAGTGTGCAACTGTTTGCATTTATAGTTACTATGTTTTTTCAGTTAGCACCTGTTCACATTTGTTGGATGTGCGGGTCAGTTTTTTGATATTTCTAGTGAGTCTTTTTCTGACTGAGCACTCCGCCCTAAGACCTGGCTGTGTTCATAACCATTGTAGCAGGAGCCTAGCAGCCCATACATGGAGGTTTGTAGTCCAAATAGTGGCATTTTGCCCAGATAAGGATGTTTTTAACCTAGATAGTGGCATTTAAGTTAGGTTCCCGGATTACAGAGATATACCTTGCCGTTGGTCTCCGGGCTTACATGCATTGGCCAATACATAAACTAAATATCTCTCTTTTGCAGTAATGCAGTGCCATATTTTCCCTGGTAAATTTTTGGCTTTTTTCAGTGTGCAACTGTTTGTATTTATAGTTACTATGTTTTTTCAGTTAGCACCTGTTCACATTTGTTGGATGTGCGGGTCAGTTTTTTGATATTTCTAATTGGGTGCAGTGAGACCATGCTCCCACCCTGTGTGATAGCGTGGCTGACTGCTTTCAATTAGAGGCACTGTGGATGTCTATATTGGTGTATAAATAGATTAATAAAATAATTGGCATAGGGTCCCCCATATTATGATACACAGCCATGATAAAGCATATGGCTACATCTGAAGCCCCCGGCTTTGCGCTTATCTTGGCTGTGTATCAAAATAAGCAGAACCAAATCCGTCTTTTTTAAAATTATTTAAATAAATTATTTAAAAAACAGTGTGTGTTCCCCCCAATTTTGATACCCAGCTATAATAAAGCTGAAAGCTGGGAGCTGGTATTCTTAGACTAGGGAGGCCCATGGTTATTGGAGCCCCCAACCTAAAAATAGCAGCCTGAAGCTGCCCAGGATAGTCGCATCCATTAGATGCGATAATCTCAGAACTTTACCAGCTCATCCTGATTGCCTTTGGTGTGGTGGCAATCAGGGTAATAAGGGGTTAATAACAACTCACTAAGCTCCAGATTAGTAATGAAAGGCATTCTTGAGACACCCCTCATTACTAATCTGTAAGTGAAAAGAAATAAACAAACACCGAAAGAATCCTTTATTTGAAATAAAATACAAAAAAAACCCTGTTTCACCCCTTTATTAACCCCCAAAATACTCAGGTCCAACGTAATCCACACGAAGTCCCACGACAATTCCGGCTCTGCTACATTATTAATGGCACAGCACATGGTCATTGAACATGACTGCCCACTGTGAGCTTTAGGCAGAGACTGAGCCGCGCGATGAGCTGTGACGTCACTCAGGTTATCTGTGGTCACAGCTCGTGGTTCCCACGGTACTCCACCTGTGATCGCAGGTAACCTGACCTCAGATAACCTTGTTGAACTGAGTGAGCTTACCTTAGGTGAGGTCACAAAGTTCACAGACCTACATATGGCAGAAACCCATGTTTTTTTTGCCAAGAGATGCAGATTTGATGCTGAAATTTTTAAACCATATTCCTGCACCCAATCTACACCTGTGTGGTTTTCTGCCAGGAGCTGCAGGTTTGTGAACTCGGTGACCTTACCTGAGGTAAAGTCACTCAGTTCAATGAGGTCACCTGAGGTCAAGTTACCTGTGATCACAGGTGGAGGATCATGGGAACCTTCAGCTGTGACTGCAAATAACCTGAGTGATATCACCGCTAATAGCTGCAGCTCATTCTCTGCCTGAATTTCACAGCAGGTGGTTATGGTCTATGCTTGTGCGCTGTCATGTAGCAGAGATGCAATCGTCATGAGACGTCGTGTGGATTACGTCAGGCCTGCGTCTTTTGGAGGTTAATAAAAGGGTGCAATAGAGTGGGTTTTTTTGTAATTTATTTTAAATAAAGGATTTTTTTGGTGTTTGTGTTTATTTATTTTCATTTACAGATTAGTAATGGGAGAAGGTCTCATAGAACCCTCCCACTACTAATCTAGGGCTTAGTAGCAGCTGTGAGCTGTTGTTAACCCCTTGTTAAGCCTATTGTCACCGCACCAGTGCAATCGGGATGAGCCAGGTAAAGGTCCGGGATTGTTGCATCTAATGGCTTCAAAAATCCTGGGCAGCTGCAGGCTGCTATTTTTAGGCCTGGGGGGGCAAAAACCATGGGCCTCCCCAGCCTGAGAATACCACCTCCCAGCTAATGGCTTTATCATGGCTGAGTATTAAAATTGGGTAGGAACCGCACGCTGTTTTTTAAAATTATTTATTTAAATAAAAAAAGCCGCATTTGGTTCCTCTTATTTTGATACACAGCCAAGAAAACCGCAGGGCTGGGGACTGCAGCCTGTAGCCATATGCGCTTTATCTGTACTGAGTATCATACTATGGGAGGACACTACACCAATTTTTTTTTTTTTTTACATCAATCTAGACACACAGTGTGTGTGAATGGTTGCACTCTGTCACACAGGCTGGGGGTGCATCTGGCTGCAACCAATAAGAGATGCCAGGACTGCCAGTGGTGATGGAAGCAGTGCATATGCATGAAGATAATGAAAGGTCCAGGAAGTAGAGGGAGCGGCCTGCAAATAAAGTTACAGCTGAGCAGAGTGCAGTAAATATAAAGCCCTTGCTATATTCTTATTTTCTTTCTTTTTTTTTCGATTTCTTTTTTTATTACCTGGGTGGCTGCATCCGGATCGTTACCCAGAGTTACCTGAGAACTTTGGGCCTGAGGTCTGTGCTTGGGTTCTTTTTACAGTCCGGGTCCGCCCATCACTAATGGCGAACACTTTTTTACCATTTACTATTTGTATCTCCCCTATTTCCTCTAAGATTGTAAGCTTGTGAGAAGGGCCCTCACTCCTTTTGGTATCTGTTCACCTATAAGTTATACCACATGCACATGTTGAGTATTTGGTGAGTGGTAAAAATCTCTCCAAATACTCAATGTTTGCACGTGGTTTTAATCTTTTATGTCTTTATTGTCTATACAAGTACCCTCTGGATTGTAAAGTGCTGTGGAATATGTTGGGGCTATAGAAATAAAAAGTATTTTTGTATTGAATATTTGTCTATTTCCAAGGCAGTCGATGATCATTATGGTTGAAATCAGCCGTTTTTGGAAAATCTTAACTGATGTGCATATGTTTATATTTTTGATTAATATCCCTAAATAATTTTCTGTGTCATTATTTTTCCATTTGGCTAATATTCCTTGTGGACATTTTTTCTTGTGTGCATATATTCAGTGGAGTTTTTCCTGTGAGCTATTTTTCTGTGGGCTTCTATATTGTGCGCTTTTTGTCTGGTCGCTGGTTTACTTTTGTGCTGAAATTGTGTCACATTCTCCATTGTTGCTCTCACGTTCCCATAGGACCACCTTTTGGCTAAGTACTCTAAGATGCACAATTTGCAAATATAACAGATTTTATTAATCTGATTTATGAATGGTCTTAAACATATTACGCAAGTAGATAACAAATCATTTTCCTATAATGTTTATTACGTTGCTAAAGTTTTTTACCTCAGTGGCTCTCCTTACAATTAGTATCTAAATTAAGATTAAATATTCATTACATATGAGAAATTCATTAGAATGAGGGAGAAGGAGTCATAATGAGACACCCTAAGGCAGTCATTTCAGCCTTATTTTTTAAATTGGGAAAGTTAAGGCTTTTTTGAAACCAGGCACATTGGATATGAAAACCCATTAGTAATTTCATTATGCCTGCACATTATGCAGACATTGCTAAGTGCAGATGGGTTGTTTCTGTTAAAACTCCCTTCTCTTTACGTGTATAACTTTTCAGCTGTAAATGGTTTGGAAGTGAGAAGTGCCAGATTTGACCACTGCCCAGGTAGACAATTTAAGTGCATTAAAGTGCTTGACTCGCGTTAATGTGAGTTAATTTGCTAACAAAAAAAAATGTTAAGTTGTTACAGCAAAATCATGCTGGAAAATGTATTGCTAAATGTATTTGCAAAACACTTCTTTACTAGATTCACATTTATATTTAAAATAGAACATGGAATATAAGTTACATTTGCCTTTTCTTGTTTAGGAAGTAGCTATTCAGTCTTTCACGCCTTAGGATATGTTCCCACGATTAATTTTTGATGTTGCAGAATTTCTGCAGCTATTATTTTTATTCATTGCTGTTTTTAGTGTTTTTGTTTTATAATGGGTTTTTATTGCATTTTTGACTTAGTTTTTGTCTCTTTTTAGCATGTCATGCTTTAAATAAAGCTTTTTTTTATATTCCATGGTAGTTGACTTCGACAAAACTTTATTAATACAGTCATAAATAAACAGATTACGTGTCTTTTATGTGTTTCTGCCATGGACAAATATGTGCATTTTTTTACCTGCATATTTTCCACATTTAAAGCAAGTCTATGGGGAAAATCTGCACATTCGCATATCCACAGGAGAAATTGACATGTTGCAGATTTGAAACATGCCCTGCAGGTCAATTTACACTGAAAAAAAGAAGGGCAGGAGATTTCTATAAATCCCATAAACTTTGCTGGAGCTGTAGGATGCTGCTTTTTTGATACAGTGCAAAAAAAATCAGCAAAACCTCTTTCTGAGCAGACAGCTTTAACCCCATTACGACCGCGTTACGTTTTAAAACGGCACCAAAAAAGGGTACTTATTCCTTTCTGCCGTTTTAAAACGGCGGGCAGAAAAAAGTGTATAGCGCCCCCAGCGTCAGAAAATCTCCGGGGTTTCAGCTACCGGGGGTAGCTGAGACCCTGGAGATCATGATTCGGGCTGGTTTTTCCGGTCCCCAGTCACGTGATGACCGGTATACACCGTATACCGATCATCAAGTTATAGTAAATGACCGCGCCGGTAAAAAATGATTTATCTCCCATCTGGCATGATCAAACATGTCAGATGGGAGATAAATCTCTTTCTCGGTTCCCTCCGGTCCCCTCGGTATCCCCAAAGTGCCCCCCCCCGACCCCCAACCCCCTCCCGAAAATCCAAGATGGCCACGCGCACCGCCGATCACAGCAGCGCGCCGGCCACATTCACACTGTTCCTATGGTTTCTGTCGTATGTGCCATAACACATGCGACAGAAACCTGCTCCCTAGGCCATGCCGGGTCCCCCCCTATCCCCCCCGGTGTTCCACGGTGTCATATGTACCTGTCGGAGTGCTGATCCCCCACGGCCCCCTCCTCCGGCTCCTTCACAGCAGACGCCGGTCACATGTGCAGAGCAGCTGACAGCTTCCTGTGTTCAGGACGCTGGCTGCTGCTGCTGCTCGGCACTTTGCAGTTGTGACCCGGGGAGGGTGGGTGCAGATTCATTGCACCCACTCTCCTCAAATGGAGGGTCCTCACACCTAGAAAATGGGGGATACGTTCCCTGAACGTGTCCCCCATATTCTAGAAGGTCCAGAATCGACGTGGGACGTCCAAATGGATTACAGCGGATTTTTTTTTCTTTTCAATAAATTGGCTAATCAGGGAATGTTTTGGGGAGTGTTTTTTCAAATACATTTTTTTTTGTTGTCAATTTTTTTTTTTATTACTGTCAATTAGTTATGTCGGGTATCTGATAGACGCCGTGACATAACTAATTGCTGGGCTTGATGCCAGGTGACATTACACATCTGGTATCAACCCCATTTATTACCCCGTTTGCCAACGCACCAGGGCGCGGGATGAGCTGGGGCGAAGCGCCAGAATTGGCGCATCTAATGGATGCGCCATTTCTGGGGTGGCTGCGGCCTGCTATTTTTAGGCTGGGAAGAGTCCAATAACCATGGCTCTTCCCATCCTGAGAATACCAGACCCCAGCTGTCAGCTTCACCTTGGCTGGTGATCTAATTTGGGGGGACCCCACGTTTGTTTTTTTTTTAATTATTTATTTATAAATAATTAAAAAAAACAAAAAACAGCTTGGGGAGCCCTCCGAATTGATCACCAGACAAAGATGAAGCTGTCAGCTGTGGTTTGCAGGCTACAGCTGTCTGCTTTACCCTAGCTGGCTATCAAAAATAGGGGGGACCCCACGTCATTTATTTTAATTATTTTTTTTTCTTTTGGGCTAAATACAAGGCTAGGCACCCTTTAGTGTCACATGAAAGGCACTAAAGGGCGCCAGCTTAGAATCTGCAGAGGGGGGTGGACATTATATATATGTTTGACATCTATCCATTCATCCATTGTAGCATTTTACGCTGTGTGCCCACAATCAGGGTTTGCAGCGTTTTGGGCGCAGAGTGTTTTCCCTGCGTCCATAACGCTGCGTTGTGCAGTAGAAGCACAGTGGAAGGATTTTTAGAAATCCCGTGCCCACTGTGTTTCTTTTCTCTGCAGCATAAACCAACCTGTGGCGCAGCTTCCCGAGCCTCAGCATGTCAATTTATGCTGCGGAGATGAGTGTTTTCTGCAGGTAGAATAGAGCCAAAGTCCACAGCAGCCTGAACCCAAATCGTGGGCATGGGCAGCTGCGTTCTCCCTTGGACAACACTCACATCTCTGCAGGAAGGCTGACACTGTGTACTAGCAACATTTTTGTGAAGTACCTGTGGATTCAAAATGCTTACTATACTCCTGAATAAAATCCTTGAGGGGTCTAGTTTCCAAAATGAGGTCACTTGTGGGGGGTTTCTGATGTATAGGTACCCAAGGGACCCTGCTAATGTGACATGGTGCGCGCAATTTACTTCAACTTTTCCAGAATTCAAATGGTGCTCTTTCCATTCCAAGCCCTCCCATTTATCCAAACAAAGGTTTTTGGCCACATGTGGGGTATCCCTGCGCTCACAAGAAATTAGATAACAACCTGTGGAGTACACGTTTTGTTGTTGCCTCTTGAAAAAGTGATCGCTAAATCAACATTTTTGTAAAAAAAATGAAAATTTGAATATGGCAACCTAAGCTTATCAAATTCTGTGAAGTATTCGTGGATTCAAAATGCTCAATATACACCTCGATAAAAGCCTTGAGGTGTCTTGTTTCCAGAATGGGGTCACTTGTGGGGGACCTCCACTGTTTAGGCACCTTAGGGGCTTTCCAAATGTGACATAGCGTCCGCTAATTATTCCAGCCAATTGTTCAGTCAAATGGCACTTTTTCCCTTCCGAGCCCTGCTGTGCACCCAAACAGTTGATTTCCACCACACATAAGGTATCAGCATACTCAGGAGAAATTGCGCAATAAATTTCATGGTGATTTTTTTCCTGTTACCCTTGTGAAAAAAAAAGCTACCTGGTTGAAGTAACAATTTTGTGGTAAAATTTTATTTTTTATTTTCATGGCTCAACATTATAAACTTCTGTAAAGCACCTGGAGGTTCAGGGTACTCACCAAACATCTAGATAAATTCCTTGAGGGGCCTAGTTTCCAATATGGGGTCACTTGTGGTGGTTTTTTGCTGTTTACATACCTTAGGGGTCCTCCAAATGCGACATGGTGCCCGCAATCTTTTTCAGCCAAATTTCCTTTCCAAAATTCAAATATTGCTCCTTCCGTTCCAAGCCCTCCCAATTCTCCAAACAAAGGTTTCAGACCACAAGTGAGGTATCACCGCGCTCATAAAAAAGTGGGTAACAAACATTGGGGTGAAGTTTTTGGAATTACCTCTTGAAAAAGTGAAAAAATTGATGCTAAAGCAACATTTTTTAGAAAAAAATGAAAATTTTCAATGTGACAATGTAACGTTATCAAAATCTGTGAAGTACCTGTGGATCCAAAATGCTCACTATACCCCTAGATAGAAGCCTTGAGGGGTCCACTTTCCAAAATGGTGTCACTTGTGAGGGGTTTCTTCTGTTTAGGTACCTTAGCGGACCTGTAAATGCAACATGGTGCCCGCAATCTATTTCAGCCAAATTTGCTTTCCAAAATTCAAATATTGCTGCTCCTGTTCCGAGCCCTCCCATTTGTCCAAACAAAGGTTTCTGACCACATGTGGGGTGTTGGCGCGTTCATAAGAAAGTGGGAACAAGTTTTGGGGTTCATTTTGTTGTGTTATTTCTTCTAAAAGTGAATAAATTTGGGGTAGAGCAACATTTTAGGTAAAATTTTATTTTTTGCTTTTTTTCATTCCACTTTGCTTTAGTTCCTGTGAAGCACCTGAAGGGTTAATAAACTTCTTGGATGTGGTTTTGAGTACTTTGAGGGGTGCTGTTTTGAGAATGGTGTCACTTTTGGGTATTTTCTGTCACCTAGGCCTCTCAAAGTAACTTCAAATGTGATGTGGTCCCTAAAAAAATGGTTTTGTGAATTTTGTTGAAAAAATGGGAAATTGCAGATGAACTTTGACCCCTTCTAACTTCCTAACCCCAAAACATTTTGTTTCAGAAATTGCGCTAATGTAAAGTAGACATGTGGAAAATGTTATTTATTAACTGTTTTGTGTGACATAACTCTCTGGGTTAAGGGCATAAAAATTAAAAGTTTGAAAATTGCAAAATTTTCAAAATTTTCATCAAATTTCCGATTTTTTCACAAATAAAAGCAAAAAATATCGTTCTAAATTTATAACTATCATGAAGTACAATATGTCACGAAAAAACAATGTCAGAATCACCGGGATCCGTTGAAGCGTTCCAGAGTTATAACCTCATAAAGTGACACTGGTCAGAATTGCAAAAAATGGCCTGGGCATTAAGGACAAAACTGGCTCCGTCCTTAAGGGGTTAAAGGGGTTGTCCACTAGTTAGATAACAATTTCTCATCCCTCATGTTTGCCCCCGTTAGAAAAAATCTCATATTTAACTCCTCTGATGGCATGATTCCAGTGGTGTCAGCACTCACATGCCTGGGGCTCATGGGAGGTTGTTATGTCACGCCAGCCCCTCACCATATTACTGCCAGCTTCTCTCCTCCCGCCTGTTGAGGCGAGAGCTGCGGCTAGCCGATGACTTCCTATTTATTACTCATAAGTCTGAAGGTAGAGAGAGGGAACCCAGCGAATGTGCACTGGCCTCACATGACGTAACAACCTTACATGAGCCACAGGAATTTGAGCGCCAACACCTCTGGAATGGCACAAAAGGTGAGTATGAGCTTTTTCTTTAAACAGGGGGGGAAGCATGGGGAATGAGAAGGATCAGCTAAGTTTTTGTTTTTGCACTTTTGTTTTTTCCTCCGCCTTATTCTTTGAGCCATAACGATTTATTATATCATGTACTGAAAAGCAGCAAAAAATTCCAAGTGTAGCGAAATAGTAAAAAAGTACAATTCAGCAGTAATTATTGGGTTTTGGATTTACAGTGTTCACTTTACTGTAAAACTAACTAGGCAATATTAATAATTTATTTTATATTTTGATAGATCATACTTTTATATAAGCAACAGTACCAAGTATGTGTATATTTTATTTCTTAAGTTTTAATATGTGATAAGGGGGTGATTAGAACTTTTTATTCTTTTTTTACATATTTTTTAAATCTTTTTTTAAAATTTTCTTTGTTTGTTAGTGTTCTTAGGGTACATGAACCTGTGATCATCAGATCACTTGTTCTATATAAAGCAATGCCAAGTATTGCTGTTTACAGAACTAGTCATAGTCCCCAATAAATGTCAGCCATGGGATGGCTTTCACACTAGTACCTTGATGGCAGGCACAGGGACCTTCAACAGATTAACAGCAACCCATCGATATCTTACAGTCATGTCACGGGAGCGCCAATGAGCAGTGAGAACAGAGGCCCCTTGCCAGCGCGCTGTAAGCTCCAAAGTCTCAGAGTGGAGCATTGCACCAGGCTGTTAGAGGCAGTTGATGGTTGAATATCACAGCTATCATCTGCCAGGAAAGATGCGGTCTTGGCTTATGAGCCTGCATCAAAGTCAGGCAGCCAGCATATGACGTACATAGTACATAATATGTCATTAAGGCGTTAAAGGGTATATGAACTTGTAAATATTTTTTAACATGTCTCATTTACATTTAAGATAAATTTATTTGAGTCAGCTGCTGAGGACCAACCAATCACTGTAATTATTCTTTCTTACTTAGGTTTTGAATGTGTCACTGGTGTCTCAAGGGGGACAGACAGATCTGTGGAGTCCATCTATAGAAGGTCACAGCATTTGGCTGTGCAAACTGCTCTCTGATCTTCTATTATTTCTGCTTGGTTTTCATCTCTTTCCTTTTAGGACCCCGTGGAGTTCTTCAGCCTTTGAGCTGCTTTTCATCAGTACTTACCTTGGGCTCTTTTTATACCTTCACTTCCTATTACTCTGTGCTGGTGATAGCTTTTATATCTTTAATAAGTTCAGTGCAAGTAGTCTACTTGTATACAACTGGAGAAACTGTGGTTGTTGCAGTTCCTCTTCCTGAGCCATCTGGAGATAAGTTTATCGTTCACTGTCCCCTGTTTGTTATTCCTGTGTAGGGATAGGCGAACCCGAACTGTAAAGTTCGCGGTCCATACTGAACATATGGTGTTCGTGCACACGACCCCGAGCACGAGCTTTTCTGGGATGTTCGTGTTACAGTCCGTGTTACAGTTTGAGTCCAGGGGCTGTAAAAAAAAGTACGTTATTAAAAAAACATTATGATCATACTTACAGGTCCCGCGGCACGTCCTGCAGACTCTGTCTTCCGGCGCTTCTGCTTCCACGTCCGACCGATCATTACTGTTCCCCCGATAAGCACCTCTGGCTATAAGGACCTGCCGTGACCGTGACGTCATACCCATGTGACCAGACATGTGTGAATGTTGTATTACCTCATTAGCTACAGACTGGTCATGTGAGAAGATGTCATCAAAGGTCCTGGTGCGCCGTGATGCGAGTGTCATCGCATCACGGCGCACAATCTCCCGATCGCAGTAGGTCAGCTGCATGTATTTCCACAGCTGAGGCGCTCCTGTTTTGAGAGTGGGGTGATGCAATGCGAGACGTAAGTGTAATCATCCCCTCACTGTTAGCTTATCGCTCTGTCTAGAGCGATGTAGCAGACCTGACATGGCTGTATGTGCTTCTCACTATGTATAGACTGTGTCTGTGCACAGCGATGTAGCAGAGATGACATGGCTCTCTGTCCTTCTCACTGTATATAGACTGTGTCTGTGCACAGTGATGATGCAGAGTTGATATTGCGCTTTGCTTCTCACTATATATAGACACTGTGCACAGTGATGAAGCAGAGTTGACATTTCGCTTTGCTTCTCACTGTGTATAGACTGTGTCTGTGCACAGTGATGAAGCAGAGTTGACATTGCTGTCCCAGTGGATTACGTTGGACTAAGGATTTTTTTTTATAACAAAAATGCAGTCTCTAAATGTCTTTTTTGTTTTATTTCTAATAAAAACAATTTTCTCTGTGTTGTGTTTTTTTTTACAGTTTCCTAGAAATTCATGGTGGCCATGTCTAATTAGGCGTGACACCATGAATTTTGGGCTTAGTACCATCTGAGAATACAAAGCTGGTATTAACCCCTTTATTCACCAGCAAGCCACCACCATCACGGCCGCTGGATGAGCTGGGTAAAGCGCCTGGAAAGAGCACTAGGAGACAATGCGCCATTTCCAGGGTCGGCTGCCGAGAATCCCAGCCCCTAGTTGCCTGGCTTTACCTGACTGGCGATCAAAATACAGCGGGAGCCCAAGCATTTTTTTTTTTAATTATCTTTTTAAATAAAAAAAAATGAATGGGCTTCCCTGTATTTTGATTGCCAATCAAGGTAAATCAGGCAGCTGGGGGTGGCAACCCCAGCCGTCTGCTTTATCTGAGCTGAGAATCCAAAATACCGTGGAGCACTACGTCGGTTTTTAAAATTATTTATTTATTTTTACAGTACTGTGATGTCAGTTAATCATAATACAGGAAAGCCCATTTTTTTTAGTTTAAATAAATAATTAAAAAAAAATGTGCTTGGGCTCCTGCTGAATTTTCTATTGCTAGCTAAGGGTAATCCAAGCAGCTACTGGCTGCTAACACCCACTGCTTGGTGTTACCTTCACTAGCAATGGAAAATCCAGGGAAGCCTTTTTTTTTTTTTTGCCAAAAAACTAAAATAAAAAGACGTGGGCTTTGCCATATTTTTGTATGCTAGCCAGGTACAGCAGGCAGGTATGGGCTGCCCCTAACCCCAAGCTGCTTATTTGTACCCAGCTGGTAACCAAAAATATAGAGAAGCCCTTTATTTAATTATTTCATGAACTTCATGAAATAATAATAAAAAAAACAAAACGTGAGCTTCGCCCAATTTTCGTGTCTAGCCAGGTACAACTAGGCAGCTGGGGATTGGAATCCGCAGCGCAGGTTGGTCCAAGCTTTCTGGGCCCCCCCTGTTGTGAATACATTTGGACTGGATTCCAGTTTGGGGCTCCCTCTTGTGGTCAGTGCTGGTAGTGGAGTTGGCTTGCTGAATAGAAACTAGACTGCTGAGGATAATTGGCTATCAGGTTGTTCTAACTGGGCCTATATAACTGAGTAGTGTTCTCTTGTTCCTTGCGGGTGCTCAATGTTGTCTCCTGTGTGCTAAGGACATTCTGAAGCCAGCCTTTCCTTCTGTGTCTACCAGAACTCCTTTCAGATAAGTTTTGTTTTTGTACCTCTGCTGGTGGTTTCCACTTTCTTGTTGCTTTTTCTGTTTAGGTACAAAGGCTTATTTCCTGATTTTGCCTGTGTGGAGTACTGGGTGGAGTTGGATCATTCCCTGCTGGGAATATCTGTGTGCCTTGCTCCATATTCTGCTATGTATTTTCTTTTATCATGCTTGGTACTAATTTCAATCCCTCCAGTATATTAGTGTTTGTTTGCATCCCAGTAACACCAGAGTCCTGATATAATGGGGAAGAGTCCGTGTGGACTCAGTATTTTTCCATATCAGGCGTGTTGGTTCTATTTCTAGGGTATTGCATGGCTGCAGACAGTGCTCTTTTCTATCCTTTCCTATTTATAAAGTTTGGGCCTCATCTTTGCTGAATCTGTTTTCTACCTGTGTCTTGTGTTTTCCTACATCACCGTAATCTTTATATGTGGGGGGCTATCTATATCTTTGGGGACTGCTCCGAGGCAGATTAGTCTTTCCTGTATTTCTCTCTGTAGGAATAATTAGTTCTCCGGCTGTGTCGAGGCGACCAGGTCATCGTAGGCACATCCCACGGCTACTTCTAGTTGTATGTTAGTGTTAGGTCTGCAGTTCACTGAGATTCCAACCACTCTGGTAACATTTGTCACGCCCCCGGTGTCCCGGCACCACTCCTTACCCATTGATCCGGTCCCGATGTCCCGGCACCACTCCGTACCCACTGATCTGGTCCCCGTGCACACTGACCGCGGCCCGACTCCCGCTCCTGCTCCCCTGCGTCCCCCGTGCTTCCTGCTCGGTGGTCCCCCCGGCTTGCTGTGACTTGGGACTCTGCCTCCGGCTTCTCTGCGTCCTGTCCCCGGCCTCCTGTGCTTGCCTCTAGCTCCCGGGCTTTGTGCATGCGCATTAGGGCACGGGCACGCTCATTCACCTTTTCTTAAAGGGCCAGCATCACTGGAACAGGAAATGGCTGATTGCAGGTGCAGGGTATAAAGGACTTCCTGTTACATATGGGCGGTGCTTGTTCAACAAGTTCTCACAGCTTAGTATCTTGTGATTGTGTTCAAGCCCTCTGTGTCCTGTTCCTGTATTAATCCTGTCTCTATCCTCAGAACCTGACGCCCGGTGTGTGCCACAGCTGGTCCAGCTCCCTGGAGATTCCCCGGTGTCCGTTAGCAGTGGACCTCTCCATTGTCCCTCTGCTCCACTCCGCCACCGGCTCCAGATTTCATCTGAAGTCTCCAGCCTGCACTCGTCACTGGTTCAGGACTCCGCCTGCTGTCTTCACCTGGCTCCGGTCATCCGTTCCGATTCCCTCTGGTGCAAAGACATCACGGGCTGGCCTCAGTATTCCCTCCGGACTTTCCAAGGACGCTCCCGGTATCCCACCTTTGTTCTGGCTACTGTGCATCTAGGCCCTCTGGGGTGGTCGCCAGACAGTCCTTGTATAGGGGTTCGCTCTTGGTGGCCTCCCTGGGGGAGTCCGGTGCATGGTCCCTGTGGGTCCACCCCTGGACTGAATGTAACAACATTCTGGGTTTCCTAGTTGTTTGTCCTTTTTCTGATCCTCCTCAGTCACTGAATCATAACACCCCCCACTGCGAATTGTAGTCTGCAGCCACCTCAGAAAATGGCGCTTTCATAGAAGCACCATCTTCTGACGCTGTATCCAATTCTTGCAGTGGCCCTGGTGCCAGGTGGCTCTCTGGGTAATTAGAGGTTAATATCAGCTTTGTTTTACCAGCTAATATTAAGCCAGAGATTCTTAATGTCAGGCAAGTTTGACCCGGCCATTAAGAATCTCCAATAAAGGATTAAAAAAAGGACACCACACAGAGAAAAAATACTTTATTAGAAATAATTACACAGACATACTTAGGAATTCCATCTTTATTACTCCCTCTCACCCCTCCGCAATCCTGGTCTTCTGTCTTCTTTCTCCTTCAACCCACGGGGCTCTGCTATATAACAAAGCACGGGGGAGGAAGAACGCTGCTCCTCCCCGTGCAGTCTAATCACTCAATGAGTGAGCAGAAGCTGCTGGTTGGTAAGCGGTGACATCACCGCTGCCACCCTTTCCATAGTAACCTAACAAGCGGGTTACTATAGCAACGGTGATCTCCGATCACCTGATTCCCGGCGCCGCTATTCACTGGCTGTGGCAGCTAATCCCTGCATGAGGGTTGACTCTGTAAAGAGAGCCAACATGCAGGGAGGGGGAGCCGAGCATGTGCCCGAGCATCTCACCGGTACACGGCACTCGCCGAGTTTACTGAGTATTGAGATGCTCTGGCGAGCACCTTGTACCACCGGCGAGATGCAGTGACAGGACCTAGAATGACGTCATAGCCATGTGACCGGTATGTAATCAACGAGGTAATACAACATTCACACGTGACTGGTCACATGGGTATGACATCATGGAAGGTCCTATCGTCCTTGCTGGTTACCGGGAGGGCACAGTGATGATCGTAAGCAGAAGTGGCAGGAGACAGAGGCTGCAGGACACATCATGGGACTTGTAAGTATAATGACAATGTTTATTATTAACTGTATTCTTTATTTTACAGCCCCCCGCCCCATCCCATAACTGTAAAGTCTAAGTTTGGTGTTCAGACATAAGTTCACGGTATCTCAGAACCCGAACTCAAACTTTACAAAGCTTTTGGGCGAGTCTCCTGAACACCGAACATCGGGAGTTCACCCAACACACTATTCCTGTGTCTTCTTTAGAGCTTTGTGAGGTTGACTAAGTAGTGATCCCATCCGCTCTCTGCCTAGGGCCTACTTCAGGGTAATCCAGGGTCAGGTATTAAGCTTGGCGCATAAGTGCGGAACCTATCTAGGGTGGTGAGGGAAGCCAGGGCCCAGCTTTAGGCTTGGTCAAGTGTCACCATATACCCCTACCATAGACACAGGGTTTCCCTTCCCTTTCGCCATTTGCTTGGTACTTCCCCATAACTAGTGTGACAGAATATTATTTTACTTTTTGAAAAAAAAATGACATTACTCTTGTCACTAAAGTTGCTTTGCCTTTATTAGTGAGGAATACACAATTCTGGACCGCCCATAGACCATAAATGTCTTGACAGTCCACATTATAGTCTGCAATGATGTTTTAAACTGAAGCTGCTTGCGATTTTGCAGGTATCCAGCTGTCAAATGCAACAATACTCCCTATAGAGAGGGCACAGAGGGCTTATTACTGACTTTATGTTTCTGATCACTCTACATGCAGTGCTTAAAAAGTGCATGATTGTTGGGTATACAGAGGGAAAAGGAGTTGATGGGTCCTAGGTGACACAGCCTAGGTATGCAGCCTAGGTATAGAATCCTAATTATGCAGCCTGGAGAAAGCATTTCCACTGTAACTGGGGCTAAAATACCAGCCCCTGTTACAGGAGAAATAAGGTAAACCTAAAGTATTTACATACTGAAATGTTGCTCCCCAGTTTTTTTTACAACCCAATGGGTGCCTCAATATCTGAAATAAAAATAAAAAAAAAAGTTGTTGGAAATTCAAATAACTGTTACTAGCCCTACCACCATTGGAAAAAAATATATTAGTTATACTAAATAAATTTTAAACGTATGCTAGTGGTCCTTTGTGATTATAAAAAACTGACCTTTATTTATCCAGCAATGTTTCCTAATATCAGGTAAAAATGGAGAGCAAGACAATAACAAAAAGATCAAGTCCCATGTATCATGTAAAAAAGATGCAAAATTTATTTGAATATACAAATGAGAAAAAAACTTTACAGCTCATTTAAAAGCAGGTACAAAAAAACAAGAAAATGTGTCCAGTTAGGAACAGGGGTAAATTGCATATTCTTCAACGGCTTTGATGAACAAAAACAAAATTCAAAATTGTAAATTTTTTCTTATGATTTTATAAAATTTGTGAACGTAGAGAATTTCACTATTTTACTTCTTTCTTTGTATACCACTTTACATTGCAAACAATGTAAATATGTAAATGTGTGTGTAAATATGATAAAACAAATTATATATACAGTATACACAGTATATATATATGTGACGCCCTGGCCTATCAGGTCATCACAGGGTATTGTGCAATCTGGAAACAACAAAGAGCCAGCACCAATGTGCACTAAGGCATCAAATATTCCAAACTGCATTATAAAATTTTTTTTTTTTTTTTTTTTTTTTTTTTTGAGATTTTTGGCAAAAAATTGCAATTTCTTGAGCTGCTTCGCCACGTCACGGCAAATCTCATTTGAAGCAGTCCTACACTAAAATATTTTTATAAAATGTGCCATGCGGCCTCACATATAAATAGCAGAACTGCTCTCAGCAGCACTCACCTGGTCTATTGCAGTCCCGTACCCATGACTGAGTCATGGCTGTGGGCGGGACAGGTCCAAGCAAATGCTGCATGAAGTATATATATAGCCTGTGGACAAAGCCTGATGACCCAATGTGAACAGTCACCAAACGCCAAAATCTATACAGATGGAATACATCCCAAATTGGGGTGCATAGCAAGGTGGAGGTCAACCACCGACCAATTCAACAAAGAAACAACAAAGAGCCAGCACCAATGTGCACTAAGGCATCAAATATTCCAAACTGCATTATAAATTTTTTTTTTTTTTTTTTTTTTTTTTGAGATTTTTGGCAAAAAATTGCAATTTCTTGAGCTGCTTCGCCACGTCACGGCAAATCTCATTTGAAGCAGTCCTACACTAAAATATTTTTATAAAATGTGCCATGCGGCCTCACATATAAATAGCAGAACTGCTCTCAGCAGCACTCACCTGGTCTATTGCAGTCCCGTACCCATGACTGAGTCATGGCTGTGGGCGGGACAGGTCCAAGCAAATGCTGCATGAAGTATATATATAGCCTGTGGACAAAGCCTGATGACCCAATGTGAACAGTCACCAAACGCCAAAATCTATACAGATGGAATACATCCCAAATTGGGGTGCATAGCAAGGTGGAGGTCAACCACCGACCAATTCAACAAAGAAACAACAAAGAGCCAGCACCAATGTGCACTAAGGCATCAAATATTCCAAACTGCATTTTAAAATTTTTTTTTTTTTTTTTTTTTTGAGATTTTTGGCAAAAAATTGCAATTTCTTGAGCTGCTTCGCCACGTCACGGCAAATCTCATTTGAAGCAGTCCTACACTAAAATATTTTTATAAAATGTGCCATGCGGCCTCACATATAAATAGCAGAACTGCTCTCAGCAGCACTCACCTGGTCTATTGCAGTCCCGTACCCATGACTGAGTCATGGCTGTGGGCGGGACAGGTCCAAGCAAATGCTGCATGAAGTATATATATAGCCTGTGGACAAAGCCTGATGACCCAATGTGAACAGTCACCAAACGCCAAAATCTATACAGATGGAATACATCCCAAATTGGGGTGCATAGCAAGGTGGAGGTCAACCACCGACCAATTCAACAAAGAAACAACAAAGAGCCAGCACCAATGTGCACTAAGGCATCAAATATTCCAAACTGCATTATAAAATTTTTTTTTTTTTTTTTTTTTTTTTTGAGATTTTTGGCAAAAAATTGCAATTTCTTGAGCTGCTTCGCCACGTCACGGCAAATCTCATTTGAAGCAGTCCTACACTAAAATATTTTTATAAAATGTGCCATGCGGCCTCACATATAAATAGCAGAACTGCTCTCAGCAGCACTCACCTGGTCTATTGCAGTCCCGTACCCATGACTGAGTCATGGCTGTGGGCGGGACAGGTCCAAGCAAATGCTGCATGAAGTATATATATAGCCTGTGGACAAAGCCTGATGACCCAATGTGAACAGTCACCAAACGCCAAAATCTATACAGATGGAATACATCCCAAATTGGGGTGCATAGCAAGGTGGAGGTCAACCACCGACCAATTCAACAAAGAAACAACAAAGAGCCAGCACCAATGTGCACTAAGGCATCAAATATTCCAAACTGCATTATAAAATTTTTTTTTTTTTTTTTTTTTTTTTTTTTTGAGATTTTTGGCAAAAAATTGCAATTTCTTGAGCTGCTTCGCCACGTCACGGCAAATCTCATTTGAAGCAGTCCTACACTAAAATATTTTTATAAAATGTGCCATGCGGCCTCACATATAAATAGCAGAACTGCTCTCAGCAGCACTCACCTGGTCTATTGCAGTCCCGTACCCATGACTGAGTCATGGCTGTGGGCGGGACAGGTCCAAGCAAATGCTGCATGAAGTATATATATAGCCTGTGGACAAAGCCTGATGACCCAATGTGAACAGTCACCAAACGCCAAAATCTATACAGATGGAATACATCCCAAATTGGGGTGCATAGCAAGGTGGAGGTCAACCACCGACCAATTCAACAAAGAAACAACAAAGAGCCAGCACCAATGTGCACTAAGGCATCAAATATTCCAAACTGCATTATAAAATTTTTTTTTTTTTTTTTTTTTTTTTTTTTTTTTTGAGATTTTTGGCAAAAAATTGCAATTTCTTGAGCTGCTTCGCCACGTCACGGCAAATCTCATTTGAAGCAGTCCTACACTAAAATATTTTTATAAAATGTGCCATGCGGCCTCACATATAAATAGCAGAACTGCTCTCAGCAGCACTCACCTGGTCTATTGCAGTCCCGTACCCATGACTGAGTCATGGCTGTGGGAGGGACAGGTCCAAGCAAATGCTGCATGAAGTATATATATAGCCTGTGGACAAAGCCTGATGACCCAATGTGAACAGTCACCAAACGCCAAAATCTATACAGATGGAATACATCCCAAATTGGGGTGCATAGCAAGGTGGAGGTCAACCACCGACCAATTCAACAAAGAAACAACAAAGAGCCAGCACCAATGTGCACTAAGGCATCAAATATTCCAAACTGCATTATAAAATTTTTTTTTTTTTTTTGAGATTTTTGGCAAAAAATTGCAATTTCTTGAGCTGCTTCGCCACGTCACGGCAAATCTCATTTGAAGCAGTCCTACACTAAAATATTTTTATAAAATGTGCCATGCGGCCTCACATATAAATAGCAAATGCTGCTTTGGGATGTATTCCATCTGTATAGATTTTGGCGTTTGGTGACTGTTCACATTGGGTCATCAGGCTTTGTCCACAGGCTATATATATACTTCATGCAGCATTTGCTTGGACCTGTCCCGCCCACAGCCATGACTCAGTCATGGGTACGGGACTGCAATAGACCAGGTGAGTGCTGCTGAGAGCAGTTCTGCTATTTATATGTGAGGCCGCATGGCACATTTTATAAAAATATTTTAGTGTAGGACTGCTTCAAATGAGATTTGCCGTGACGTGGCGAAGCAGCTCAAGAAATTGCAATTTTTTGCCAAAAATCTCAAAAAAAAATTTTTATAATGCAGTTTGGAATATTTGATGCCTTAGTGCACATTGGTGCTGGCTCTTTGTTGTTTCTTTGTTGAATTGGTCGGTGGTTGACCTCCACCTTGCTATGCACCCCAATTTGGGATGTATTCCATCTGTATAGATTTTGGCGTTTGGTGACTGTTCACATTGGGTCATCAGGCTTTGTCCACAGGCTATATATATACTTCATGCAGCATTTGCTTGGACCTGTCCCGCCCACAGCCATGACTCAGTCATGGGTACGGGACTGCAATAGACCAGGTGAGTGCTGCTGAGAGCAGTTCTGCTATTTATATGTGAGGCCGCATGGCACATTTTATAAAAATATTTTAGTGTAGGACTGCTTCAAATGAGATTTGCCGTGACGTGGCGAAGCAGCTCAAGAAATTGCAATTTTTTGCCAAAAATCTCAAAAAAAAAATTTTTATAATGCAGTTTGGAATATTTGATGCCTTAGTGCACATTGGTGCTGGCTCTTTGTTGTTTCTTTGTTGAATTGGTCGGTGGTTGACCTCCACCTTGCTATGCACCCCAATTTGGGATGTATTCCATCTGTATAGATTTTGGCGTTTGGTGACTGTTCACATTGGGTCATCAGGCTT